>NC_080023.1:30831315-31131578 GCF_030020395.1 Manis pentadactyla | reverse complement strand
CTAATATGGTTGATGGTTCAGAGTAGGGGTAGACATGTGGGACTGAGGCTAAGAGGCTAGCACTCAGGCTTGGGGTGGCAAGATGGAGTCCATCTTCATTTCCTAATCAGACAGTTCCTTAGCTCCATAGTCACGGGGAGTATCCATGAATGACTCTAAGGCAGCTACAGACAGAAACTATGAACAAGAGGGCATCCTTCTCTGTGCATGGTAACAGAATATTCATTCCCACTACCAAGGGAGAAACAGACAGTCCACATCCTTCTGACCCCAAAGCTCAAGAAGCTTGTTTTTCACTTAAACCAACTTTGCCCGTTTGTTTAAGAAATTTGGTGGACAGTTGAGGGACTGTATTTGATTTTGCATTGAGGTCCATTTTTGTTAGTTACACTATTGATCACTCTGCCTGTGTGGCCCTGTCTGGATGAAATGCATATGTCTGAAATAATTTCGAACTTTTTATTGAAGTGTTTAAACACTCTGTCAATACACATATGAACATAAGCATAAACATCATTGCCTCTCCCATCCACCTAATCAAATGTGAAAATATTTAAATTGCCCATTTTTAAACACTGAAGATATATTAGGTAGGAAGCAATAACCCAATCAAATTCTCAAATACAATTGGGGAGTTAAATCCAAATGGATGGAAAGTTTAAAAATGTCTTCTTATATTTTAACCAGTTTCTGCATGTAAAATTCTAGCATACACATTTTCAGCTGCTTTGGAACTAGGTAGAGGTGGCAATTGTATAACACTGTAAATATACTACATGCCACTGAATTGTTCATGTTAAAATGGTTAATTAATGTTATGTGGATTTCACCTTAATTTAAAAGAAGTATTTTCTGAATTATTATGTTCCTCACAACTAGGAACTTCAATGTAAAAGGACTTTACTTTTTTATCTCCCTTTCCTTCTTTATATGCCAATAGAGATGCATCTAAGCCACGGCTTTTAAAGGCTTAGAGATAATGGTTTTTTTCCCCCTCAGTTGATTTTTCTTCACCCACCCCTGCTCCTCATGTACAGTTAGTTCTGCCTGGGCTTGCAATTAGAGTCCTTGGGGTCTGAGTCTGATGAATGCAGTTTTTACTGTAGCAAACAGAGCAATTGAGATATTCTAGAAGGTGTTGGTGAGCTCAGATGTCAGGGAAGACATGAGAGGGCAGAGTCTTTGGTGTGGATGCGGTGCTTTGTAGACAGGTGGCTGAGTGCTCCCTGGGCTGCAGTTCATGATCTGCCACTCACGGGGGCAGCTGAAAGCAGAAGGAGAGCTCTCCCCATGCTGGAGCTATATATACCAAGCTGAAGCTCATACTCTGAAAATGCCCTAGTCTCCCCAGCCCAGCACGAGCACAAGGCAAGTGCACCCATTCCTTCTTTTCCACAAGCTTCCCTTTCATTTATTAAAATAAAATCCATGTTTACATATACAAATTTCCCTCATCCATTACCTCATTTAATGTTCTTGATTCTGTGGAGGAGGGAGAGTTGCAGAAGAGGACACCAAGTCTCACGGACTTCCGCTGGCTGTGAGACACTACTCTGGACTGAGTTGTGTCCCCCCAGACTCACATAACTGATGCCCTAACTCCCTGTGGCTGAGAAAGGGCATTTAAGGAGGTGATTAAGGTTAAATGAGGCCACCAGGGTAAAGCCTTGCTCCAATAGAACTGGTGCCTTTCTAAAAAGAGGAAGTGATGTTCTGCCATACGGGGACACAGAGAGAAGGCAGATGTCTTCAAGCCAGGACCAGAGCTCTCACCAGAACCCGACCCTGACCTCAGACTTCCAAACTCCAGAACTGTGAGAAAACAAACTCCTGTGCCCATCCTATGATACTTTGTTACGGCATTCCAAGCTAATACAAACATAAAGATGAACAAAATGAAGCAAGTCTTGTCAGTATAAGATCTTGTATCTTTGGCAATTCATCATAAAATGTATTAGGGTAAATCACAGATTAAATGATTTACTAATTTCATTTAATATGTAACAGAATAACTAAGTTAATGCTCCAATCTAGTTTCTTTGAGAGTCTCAGCTCATAATGAAATTATAATTTTACCTGTTTTCCTAAAAGTGATATTCATGATTTAACTGTGGCTATTAAGTTTACATACTGAAAACCACTGTTGAACTTAACTTACATCAATATTAATTACTTATAACAATAAGGATTCTGCTACCTTTTGCTTATTACAATGTGCTTTTGTCTGTAAGGAAGTTTCATTGCCTAGAAAACACTGAACCCAGGTACTACTCTCTTTAGTAACATTGGTACAAAGGAAGCAGCCATAAGTGTGAAAGGCTTGGGTAATAACCACAGGGAATGGAACCATTCTGGAGTTTGCAGTCAATTTGCATCTGTTCCAAAGTACAGATTACAACCCTCACCATGGCCAGTTGCCTTACAAAACTGAGAACTGAGAAATGTGTAAGGATTACTGGGATTCTAAAATGCTAGAGAAAGAATTCATTTCAAATGTGCATATGAATTGGGTTATGGGTGGGGACTTGATAATATGGGTAAATGTAGTAACCACACTGTTTTTTCATGTGAAACATTCATAAGAGTGTATATCAATCATACCTTAAAAAAATTTTTTTTTAAATGTGCATGTGAAAGAGCAGGGGCTTTGCCGGGAAGGAGAGGTAGTGGGGAGAGAGATTTGGACATATTAGAAGTGAGACACTATTATGTAAGTGACGGTGTCCATGAAGCAATTAGAATTAGGAACCTGTAAGTCAAAAGAGTAATCTGGCTGGAATAGTAGTCCTCGAAGTCACTATGATTCATTCAACAAATATTTATTGAGCATTTAACTTGCAGGGTGACCAACCATTTCAGTTTGCTCAGTACTGTCCCAGCTGGAGCACTGAAAGTTGCAGCCTCAGCCCCAGGCAAGCTGGAATCGGTGACACTAATAAGACAGTTGTGGCCCCTGCTCCTTTTGAGTGTTCATTCTTGGAGAGCAGTCAGGTATCTATCTGGACTAGATAGTTCAAGGAGGAATTAGAATGAGAAGAGTGCAGAGCTAAGGACCATCAAGCAAGTATGGGCACAGAAGCAGGAGGAGGAAGTGTGGATTAGTGTCACAGAAGTCCAGAGGGAAGAGAACAGTAATATTCAAAACATTTATATAGAGCTCTTACAATGGAAAAATGGACAGAGGACATGACCAGGTAATTCAGAGAAGCAGGAAAACAAGCGCTGGTAAGCATGAAAGATAATAATGCTCAACTCTAACTCTATTAACAATCACAGAATGGCAAATGAAACTCATGTGATAAGATCATTTGGCTGATTCAAATAATAATACCTAGTGGTGTATAGGCAACAGGAAATGGACACTCTCAGACAGAGTACTAATAAAAATGGGTATAACTTCGTTGAGAATGAAATTTGGCAGTAGGTATATAATCCACTTTTAGAAATACATCCTACCTTTTGCATAAAGATGTTGAACATCACAAAGAAGTTCAACAACCTTTAGTTTATATCCTTGCCTTATTCTATAAGAGATTTTTATTTTGCCATTGTTACTAGAAACAAGAAAACAGTAAAATTATCCACCATAATTACTAGTTCACATAATGTGTGGGGCAGAATTCTGCTCATTTCTATTTTTCTGATTCTGAGAAATTAGAAAATAAATGAACATACAAAGCATAAAATAAACAACTAAGACCCCACAGCCCAGCTTGACAACTCTAAGATTTGGTCATATTTCAAGTAATTAAAAAAAAATCAATAGGCTGTTTTTTAGAGCAGTTTTACACTTAGAGAAAAATCAAGCAGATAATACTAGCAGTTCCCATATTCCTCTCCCTCTTTTCCCCTATTTTTAATATCTTCCATTAGTGTTAAACCAATATTGGTACATTTTTATGAGCTAAAGCCCATGTTTATTCAGATTTCCTTAGTTTCCACTTAATGGATACCATGTGACATTTAGTTGCCATGTCTCCTTAGGTTCCTCTTGGCTATGACATTTTCTCAGGTTTTTGTTTTTGATGACCTTGACTGATTTGAGGAGTGATGGTCACATATTTTGTAGGATGCTTCCCCTGTCCACTGGAATTTGCCTGATATTTTTCTCATTATTACACTAGAGTTATTAGTTTTGATCACAGAGGGAAAGTGCCATTTTTACCATATCAAGGGTACTTCAGTATCCACATAATTTTGAGTGTTGGTAGTGACCTTGATCACCTGGCTGAAGTAGTGTCTGCTGGGTTTGTCCACTGTGAAGTTACTCCCCTCACCCCCATGTTCATACTGTACTCACTAGAAAGAAGTCACTATGTGAAGCCCATACTTAGGGGTAGGGGTTAGGCTTTCCTCTTTTAGGATGGAGTATCTACATAATTTAATCTACATAATCTGGAATTCTGCACAGGAAAATTTATTAATCTATTCAATCACTTTTTTATATCAGTAGGGACCCATGGATATTTATTTTATATTTTGGGTTATAATCCAATGCTGTTCTCTTGCTCAAATTATGTGAGCTTTGGTCATTGGAAGCACTTTCATTTGACCCCTGAGTCCCTTTGACATGTCCCCATCATTGTGGCATTGTTTATTTTTTTAAGAACTACTTACTTTCTGGCACTATAAGATACTCTAGACTCATCTTGTGTATTTCATGCTCCAGTTCCAGAATAACCCATTTCTCCAAGAAGCTCTTGCTCCTCATACTGGAGAAGGGCATTAGAAACCAAGTTCTGGGTGCTATGGGTGCTTCTTGCTACTGTGATGTCATTTCATTTAGGCCCTATCAGCTGACAGCCGACACTACTTCAGCCAGGTGATCAAGGTCACTATCAACACTCAAAATCATGTGGATACTGAAGTACCCTTGATATGGTAAAAACGGCACTTACCCTCTGTGATCTTCCTTCCCCAAACTCATAACTCCAGTCGAATAATGAAAAAAATATCAGGCAAATTCCAGTGGACGGGGGAAGCATCTTACAAAATATGTGACCATCACTCCTCAAATTGGTCAAGGTCATCAAAAACAAAGCCTGAGAAAATGTCACAGCCAAGAGGAGCCAGGGAGACATGATGACTAAATGTCACATGGTATCCATTAATTGGAAACTAAGGGACTCTGAATGAACATGGGCTTTAGCTTATAAAAATGTACCGATATTGGTTCAATACTAATGGAAGATAATAAAAATAGGGGAAAAGAGGGAGAGGGATAGTGTATGGATAGTGTATACTATCCTGTGTATATACACAATCTATAAGGATTTCCAGAGGTAACCATTTGTGCTCCACATTAAGTCATTAATCATAAACTTGATCTACTTCAAGTTAAACATGAGATCTCCATAAAGTCCATAAACTAATGTCTCCAACTAACCCTTTAAGACAAGGATCATTCTAGCTTCCCTCTTGTTCATCGGTACATTTGACTCCAACTGTGTGAAATCTGGATCCAGCACTGCCATTCATTTACTTTATTGTTCTATTCTAGTATACATGCAGAGCAGTACTGGAATTGTTCACCTCCACTCCACGAAAAAACGGTTTTATGGACAAGAATACAGCACTAAGGGCAGTTCCTTTGCCCTAACAGACTCCATTTCCAACAGATACTTTTTAAATAAAAGAAATCAAACAAAGCAGATAAAGTTGAACTCCCCTTTGACCTGCAAATCCAGGTTGTTCCTCTCCTCTTTCCCAAGATGTGCATTATTATAAGTTTGTTATATACTCTTTCAGTCTATTTGTCTATTTTACATATACAAATATACATATATGGGCATTCTATTATAACATTTAAATAAATTACACGTGGGACATATTCTGCACCTTTCTTCATTCTTATATTTTCTGTAATGACTCTATGTTGATAAATTTGGGCTCTTCCTTTGTATAGCTATAATATCCCATCATAAGTATATTTCACATTTTTGTTTTCACTTTTCTGACTCATGAATATTTAAATTCCTTCAATTACATTTTTGCTTTTAAAAAAAAACCCATACTAAATATCCCATCAATAAACTAGCAGATATTGAGGGTATTACGGCAGTGGAAATGCCATCAATTTATATTTAACATATAAAAAGTCCAGTGTTCAGACATGATTTCTAACTCCATGCTTAAAAATATGGATGCCAGTCATCGTTTCGTGCCTGTGGAGCCTGGTTCTTGGAATCACTGTCCAGCTGGCCACGTCCTTATCTTGTCTTGGATGGGATGCCTGGCCCACAGCAGGCTCTCACTTCTCATCCTGAGGCCTTGCGGGGGTCAGTCCTGGTCAGTGTGTTTAAGGGTTCTTTCAAAACTGCCTGTGTGTATGCAGATCCTGCTGAGGCCTTTCAGTGCAGCTTTGAAAGCTGTACAAAAAAGCTGGACTGCCCATGCATACTGCTGGTCCACAGTTCCAAGAAAAGCTTTTTCTTTTGAACTGGGGACAGAACAGACAGGCCTAGGAGGAAGCCTGGCATGGGCCTGAGAACTGGAGAGAGGGAAGGCTCCCTCATTAAATGTGAACTTTCTAAATGACAGCAGCAGTGTTATTAACGGGTATCCGTTAATAAGGTCTGGGTTCACGAAGGTCTACAGCAACTTGCAAGTGTCCCCTTCAGTATATACCTAATATGTAACCGAAAATTTCACATTTATAAATCCTTCTAATATCCTGGATTATATTCTCTCTCCTTTGATGCTAGTAAATTGACCTGATATTTTAAAGTGCATTTAAATGGTTTTCATTGCAAGGAATACACTTTGAATATTATCATCTTTCTTTCCTGATAGAAAATACTGAGTTACACATGGAAATACTTGTCATCCACATTTCCTAGGCTCTAACAGCTGGTGATAAACTAGGGTCAAAATACTGCCACAAAACAGGATTTGCCTGTCTTTGCATCTATCCCCTGTGGAGCTCAGAATCCCTTGACTCTCTCTAGAAGAGTCCTGGGAGGTTCCAGGGAGCATTTCAGATATGCTCTGGGATCTACTGGTCTCAGTGTTGTTGCCCTGCCAATTTACTCCCCTAAAGGCTTCCTCGTGTAAGGCAGTGTCTTTAGAAGCTGTGGCCAGAAGCAGCAGCTGGGTTTTGGGGGTCTAAAACATGCAGCTGCTGCTGTCAGTACCTACCATGGACCCTGACATTCGAACTCATGCCAAGGTCACTGGTGACTGATGTCAAAGCCAGGCATCTATAGCAGGTTGTCCCACCCCACCACCAGAACCCCCAGATGCCCAGGTGCCACCCCCTCTGGTCACTGTAGGTACACTGGCTACTGAGGTCCCAAGGTCTTCACTATCCACAGCCCCATTTGCTCTGAGCCCCTGCCCTTCCTACTGCCTAATTTTACGACACAGATTGTACGCAGACCCACCCCTCACTTCCATGGGGGTTCACTTCCTTGGGACCAGACTCATAATATGTCTTGGTTTACCTTTCCTGGGGATAACAAATTTTTATGCAACCATCTTTTGAAGGGCCCTCTACCATCCCTCTCATCTCTGCAAACTTGTTTGAATTCTGGAATAAGGACAGAGCCTAGAGTGTGGGCTCTGTCCTGATTCCAAAGTGCGGGCCCTGGGAACATGAGAGAAATGCTAATTCTTTTCCCAGGCCCTATCCAGTCTTACTGAAACAGAAACTCTGGGAATGAGGCCCAGTGATTTGTGTTTTAAGAAGCCCTCCAGGATCCTGATTGGATACCACTGTTGTTGACTGTCCCACATCATAGATTTGGCTGATTGCCACTTCCTGTTCCCATTTATCTTCTTCAATTAGCCTCCACATTTTCTGTAAACTGGCAATTAGATTTAGAGCCTTGATTATATTCAGGTTCAATTTCTTTTTAGGCAAGAGCACTTCACAGATGAGGCTGTGCTCTCCCACTGCATCCCTCCCAAGGCACGGCAGATCTGAGGCCCAGTGTCGGTAATCCTGGCACTGGCCAGCGCTCAGAGGCGTCTCTCCCTGATGCCTGATTTATCAAATGGTTTTACTGACCATTGATGACTGTTGTCCAGACTTATTATTTTCTTTGGGATCACAAGCTGATGATTTCTAGTATCATCCATTCTGCCCTTGTTAATCATTATTAGCCTTTTGTTGTTGCTTATTTGGGACCATGACATCCTCTGTGGCATATTTACAGTTTAAAGGCAGCATGAATTACACACTATAATGCTTTGAATATAAGTTGCATTGTTTTTTACCTCATGTTTTTGAAGGCTTAGTGGCAATATTTGATTATTTTTGAAAAGCCAATTTTGTTTTGTTTCTTACATACCAAAAATCTGCTTGAAGAAACTGGTATATTTTGATGATAATAGTTAATACTGAGAAGTCCTAATGGGAAAATAATTACAAATATTAGGATGTCACTATTATACATGAAAAATAATGAGACTATAAAAAATATTAAAAAATTAAAGAACAGCATGAATGAATGTGACTCTTTGTTTACAAACTTTAAAAAATCTTTAGAGAATTTTTTGATAACCCTTACGACAATCACAGGCCTCTGACTTAGATGATTTGCATTTGCTTAGAAACCAACCATTTACTTAGTGAAGAATTTACAGTTTAACAATTTTGAATCTGGGTTCTGATTTTGAATCAATTACTGTCTACCTGTGTTAAGCCAAATAGGCTGCTCAACCAAGACCTGTTAATTAGGTCTGTGTTCAAATGCCTCCACCCCCTTTACTCTACGATGATAATAATATCACATATTCCTACCTGCCCGATAGGATTTTAAAATATTCTGAGATAATGTGTGCAACTGTGGGTGAAATTATAAAAATGTGTCTCTTAGACCTGATCTTTAATCTATGAGACAGAGCAACATTTCTCACACTTTTTTGAAAGAAACCTAATGTAAGAAACCCATTTTATATTGTGCCCTTATTAATAAAGATACACGCACACACACTTAGAAATGGCAAGTTTCAATCTCCATTCCAGACCTGTGGAATCAGAAATTCTGAGTGGGCCCAATAGTCTGTTTTACCACATAATTGTTGACTATATTACATGCAGTACACCCTGATGCTTTCTATTTTATTTTCTTCAGTTCTATTCTATTGCATTTCACTAAATATTGCTGGTGGTAACCCACGAGTTAGAATGATTTCCTTATCTACAGCCCATATTTTCAAAAATGTGTTATCTTCAAAGAAAAATCTCCTTTTCATATCCTAAAATCACTCTTCACAAGGTGGCTTCATTCTTATCATTTGGTTGCCTGCCTACAAGGGCCTCTAACTCAGGCACATTCAACTAATTGTAAGGCCAGATGGTACCACAAAAAAGGAGGTATAAATAAAATGGGTTTACAGAGGCAGGTGCTATTGATTTGACCTAGAGGCACAAGGGAAAGCTTCATACTAAGGAGAATCATTCATTCATTTATTCATAATTTAAGTGAAGAGAAAGTTATAATAAATGAAGGGCAAGATTCCTGCCCTTCCTGAGGTTACAAGCTGGATGGGAAAGAAAACAGGACCTGGGACAGGTGAGCAGACATAAAGGGACTGAGAGCCAGGCGGTGCCAGTCAGGACCCACAGACCTCAGGAAGAAGGGACTAATCAGCAGGCTGGCTGTTGTGTGTGTGGATGGGGACGGAAGCAAAACCCGAATGGGTCCCTGCTGGATTAAAAGAGGATTTAAGTGGACAAGTCGGGTTGAGGGTGAGAAAAGACTTTCTAGATGGAGAAAGCGGCCAAACAAGTTCTTGTGGTCGCAAATGAAGAGGGATGCTTTTATGAGGCAACGAGAAGCCTGGTAATAAAAACAAAGCACTTGAAATGAAGTCATGAATTAGGTACTACTGTTCTCAAGGTTGAGACGGTCTCATTAGCTTGATGACACACAAGTCTATGGCAGAGCTCAGGTCTATGGAGCTTATGATTTCACAGTCCCATCTATTGGGCTTTGAGAATGACTGGGGCAGAGCTCACGTGGCGAGCCAGCATGCAGTGGTATACAATGGCATTTAAGGGATGGGTGGCTCAAGTGGGGACTGGCTAGGAATGTGGGCCTAATTTTATAGGCCTCTAATGACTCTGACTTTGATCAGCCACAAGATGTCAAATGTTACCAAAAAGGAATTACTGAAGTTTTTTAATGGAAAAATTATTAGTGCTACTAACAACGACATTCTTACTTATCTTCATTCTGATATACATTCCTGAATGGGACCAAAAGGGGCAGAGTCCCACAAATTGCCCATGACCTGAAGCCTGTTTCTTTCATGCCACAGGCCATAAAAATATGCTGGACCTGCCCACGAGAGTAGGGCATAAATGTAAGCACTAACTTGAGGTGTGTCTATTGAAAAAAACAAGTGGAAAGTTGGTGCTATCCGGCATCAAAGATGATCTATACATTTTCGTTTTACCCTAGAGAGGATTTAAATTTTGAACTGGGTCTGAAGTTGCCCCAACTTCAGAGAAGTCATCTCCACTTCACCCACATCAGAAAATGGATCTGATTCCTAGGATTTTGTTTCCTCCTGGAATAGAACCGCTAAAATCCTTACTGTAAGTACCGCTAGCCTGCTACCTCTAGATTCTGCATATGTGACTTATTGAGTCATTCTAGTCTCAGCTCAGCTGTCGCTCCCTCAGCTAGACTTTCCCCATCTACTCAAGCCTTTCAAGAGCCTAGCACAACACGTTGCCTTGTTTCTTACTGTATCCTATCACCAGCTAAGAGGACCTTTTTTAAAAAGTGCATTTATTTTCTTGCTCATTACCTGTTCTCTCCTTTAAGATTCAAGAATGCAAGGTCCTTATTTTCTTGCTCATCACTGTATTCTCATGCCTAGTATAGTATAGTGCCTGGCACATAATAATGAAGGTTCATTATAAAGGTTCAATAAATAATATTGTTGAATAGATAGCAGCTCATGAGAGTGGTGTGCTGTGGGCTTGCCAATCTTCCTAGTGCTTTTCATCCATTAGACTTTGTTCTTAGTGATTCCATGGAAAGATTAGGAAGAAGCAAACAGCCTAATTTTCTCTTCCAGGGCTTACTTAGGTTAAGACCTTTGAGCCATCAAGAAATCCTCATATCATTAGAAGTACAGCTGCAATTGCTGTGAAAAATGATTCATCAAACTGAACAACTAGTAGATTTTGTATAACAAAAGCTGATGAAACAATGGTGATGGTCAAAATAATAAAATTTTAGTCTTGATAGAAACCTTAGTGAGAATGTAGTACCAATTCCTCATTTTACACAAATAAGGAAACTGAATCTTCCCAAAACATTAAATGACAGGGCAGAACCCATGTGTCAGAGTTAGGGTTCAGTGGGAGCAGCCAGGGCTAGAATTTAGAATTTCTAACCCCAGCCTTATCTTTCTGCTTTACAAAGGACTTTCCATAATTCTTTCTTCAAAGAGAATTTAATTCATCAATAGATATACATTCCAGGTATGGGTTGAAGTACACTGCATTCAAGTTAATACTGCAAAAGAAGATGTCTGATAAAAATGAGCAAGCATTCTTTCTTTTAACAATACTTCGGTGATTATCCATTTAGTTGGCAGCACGTGATTTCACTCAGTGCTTAAACATCTAATTTTGGTACATCACCATGTTGGGGAAAGCAGAAAATGTAAAGGACATTGTCCCTGATCCCAGGCACAAACAACTAACCACGATGGCAGGCAGTATTGTAATAAAATAATAGTTTGGGTATGCATAGGTGAGTGCAGTTGATCTGAACTGGGGGCACACTGAGGACAAGAATTTCAACAAGCAGAGAGAAGAACTGCAGATGGGGAAAGGGTGGGCAGTGATGCTCAGAGCATGGCAGGCAGCCTTGTGTGGCTGGAGATGGGTGTAGAAGGGTCATTCTGTAAAGGAAAGCAGAGGGCCTTGAGGTACATTGTGGGTGACCTTTGAGACTCATTAAGAATCTTCTTTCTGTGTCTTTTTTTTTTTCCTGATACCACTGAGTTTTTGTTTAGAGTAACAATTTAACAAGGTAATTCTGGTGTAAAGTGATGAGAAGAAAGAAGTGATGTTGGAGAGATTACTGAAGAGTCCAGGTGAGAGAAGATGAGGGTCTGAACCCAGGCAGTGTCCAAAGTAATGGAACGAGAGTGATGGAGGGGAGAGACTGAGTGTGCAAACCAAGTAGCGGTTTCAGTAGACAGGGAGGTTCTGGAGAGACAAGAGAAAGACATAACTGGCAGGGATGATTCTGGGGCAGGTGAGGCCAAGCTGTATCTTTGGAGATTGACTTTTTTTGCTGAGACAGTCAGCAAACTGGGCCAAATGGAGGTGAGCGGATAGTCCAATGGGGAGATGAGCAGGGCCAGTCAGAGGGCTCATGGTGGATGTCCCTGTTTCTCAATAAAAAGAGAAACAAGATTTTTTACCAAGGAGGAGAAGCAGCAGGTAGGCTTTGTGATTGGATAAGTGAAAAAGAGCCTCCTGGGCTCTTCCAATTTACTGAGTGTCTTAATTTAATGAGTGGTTTATTGACATTTACTTACATACATATATACTTTATATATATATATATATATATATATATTCTATATTTTAAATGAGTGTTATTTTCACTTGTTCTGCTTGGCAAATAGCAGCACCTTGTAAAAAATGACTACACAACCTCGATTAAGGATAGCACATGTCACTGAATTCTTAATGCCCCCCTTTGCCAAGTAAATCCTGTTTAAGTCATGTGCAAGCATAAGTGTAGCAACCAACTGTTAGATAACAGAAGTGATTCTAACCATTGTTCATTAGGGAAAGGCCATCCGGCTTTTCCAAACCTCATTTCAAGAAATGCAAATTGATTGAGATTAAAACGTATGTGTTTTGTTTATAATGAACTAATAGTCACAATAAAAGCTAAACACTCCATCACGGCTTCCCTAAAATGCCCAGTGGTCAGCCACTCATCAGGAGTATGTACACAAGACAATTAATCACAAAGTGGAAATGAAGCATCTGAGAGTTTTTAGCTTTCTAAACTTTGGCTAGAATTGGGACTATTTTTATTTTAAAAATGCTCCTTCTAAGTGAATTGATGATGACTAGGAGGTCTGTCTCATGTGAGGGGAAATACATGCCATCACTCCAGTTTCATGATTAAGGGTGGACAGTTCCTCCCTATTGCAGTTTGGCTAGCAGCCACAGGCAAATGGAAAAATCTATGCTCGACAGCAAGCCTGATACCTCAAAACACAATTCAGGAAGGTACTTTCTCTTTATTTTCTCACTGGAAGGATTGCTGGAGGAAATTGAGTTGTTAGCTTTCCTTCTTCATTACTTAAGATATATAGGAGAGATAGGAACACATTTGGAGACAAACAGCAGGAACATTAGTATGGGTGGGAAGGCAAACTAATGATGGATTTTAAAAGAAGCAATTTACCCATGTGTATCTGCTTAGATTTGGTCAATTTCCAAGGTTGCTGAAGCTCTCCAGTTTTGGGATGGTTGGAGATACACAGTCTACAGTCTGGTTTAGCTCTAGTTACTTGCTACTTACTGATTTAGAAAATATAGGGGATGGAAGAGAAGTGTCTGACAAGCTTGTGAAAGGAAATCTGGTACAATGGTGCTCAACTTAGGCATGCACAAGAATTCGCAAGGTTTAGTCAAACACAGACTGCTGTGCCCCACCCCCAAGGTTCTGATTCTGTAGGTCTGGGATAGGGTCAGACATTATGTCTGTATGAGATCACTAGTATGAGACCCTACTTGGAGAAGTAGCAGTAAAGTTACAATCCTGAATAAAAGGATGGAGACCAGACTTTACTGAAAGAATAAAAGAATCAAATTTATTCTGGAGAAAGAGAATGAAGAGGCAAACCATGTTATCAAGCTGAAGGATGGGAGCAGCAATTCATTTCATATCAATAGTAGGCAGAATTAGAGAAAGTGGTCTAAGTGGCAAGGAGATCTATTGTAAGGGTGTCAGAGAAATATTTGACATATTATATCAATTGGATTGATATAATTCCAATCCAATTGGAATTCCTCAAACGAGTGATCTAAAAGAAAATCCTTCATCATCTTAATTCAAAAAGACTAACTTTATAGGTTGTGTCTTGCCTGAGGGTTTCAGCCCTGGGCAAGTTCACTATGGATTCAGTGGGACTGAGAAATGCCAACTGGAATGTTCTTGGGGTAAAAGGTTTTACAACTGGCTTTATTCTCATGGCTGTAGGTCAAGCACTAGGATCACATCTGTATCCAGCAGTCTGCAGTTTCCATAATCCACCTCCATCTCTGCCTCTACTTAGAGCACTGGGGAGAGCTCTTTACATAGTAACTCAGTAATAGCTCATTGCCTGTGGGTGTGGATACATTAGCCTAGCAATAGGTCAATTACATCATCAAGTGGTTTAGGGTCAGGTGAGGATCCTGGTCAGTGGAACTACTTCCATTTCCCCCACACTTTGTAACCCATAGAATAAGTACATTTGAAAGAAGCCAAAAACAGAAAGTGCTTTAGAAACACTTATGTTAACCAAGACATTTGGAATTTAAGTAAAACACTATCTGGCATAAAGAGTTCATGTTGGCTGAATCTCTTCCTTCTATATTCCTAGAGCCAGATTATAGCCAGAGAGGCTTAAACAGTGAGTCCTGTAGCCTGAGCCACCCACTTAATGAAAATCTGAGTGGCCCTGCCTGTAGAAGACACTCTTTATCTTAATTTTTCTTGAGGAGGTTAAGTGGGAATATGACAAAGACATAAACTTCTTATTGACCTTCACATGAAGACATCTTATGCTTTGTCTTAAAATTGCAATTGAAGCTACAAGCCATCATTAAGAAAAAAGAAACACAGGATAAATTCCTTTCACAATTCAGTATTATAAAATTTGTACCTTTCTCCATGAACTACCACACATCCGTTTTATCACATGATGAAAGATACGAAATTCACTATGTTCCTCTTTTGGTCACAGCAGCTAGGAACCCCAGAGCTAAGTCTTCTGTTCAAGTCTGGAAGCTCCCCTTCAAATGCTTTCTGATATGGTTGTCTCTCCCTAGCTTCTTATTTCTCAGCCAGTAACTTTTTTTTGTCTCTTAAAAAAACTGCAAAAACAAAAAATCTTTCTTCTAATATAAATTCCTGCCAAAACCTTTTTGGTGTAGGTATATTGGGACATACAATGAATTAAAAAAATATAATCCCATTTAGTCACAAATACTTATAAAATATATAAAAGTCTCTGTTTATAAAGATATGGCTGACCTTTAGGCTGGATATTCTTTCTGGGCAGCATAGCTTTTGGTAAAGAACATGGGCTTTGAAGTCAGACTGACTGCTGGGATTTGAAATCTGATCCTGCCACATTGGCTGTGCGACCCTAGCCATGTTATTTAGTCTCTCTGGGCCTTAGTTCTCTCATCTGTAAAATGGCCTTAATTACAGTACCAATCTCCAAAGATTCTTGTAAGGACAAATTAGTGCTTTGAATGGTGCCTGTACCACAGTATTTAGTAAATGTGAGCTGTTTCAGTATGAAATACTGATGAGATTGTGCGACTCACTCAGTTGTGGAGTTAAATGGTACTATTTCAATCATAGGTTCATGCTTATGGGCAACTGGAGCTCTGGTTTTAATTTGGACTTAATTTGAAAGATACACTTCCACTAGGTGAGCACTTACATTGGGAAACTTCTGTGGCCACAAGGTGGCTGGTGCAGAACCCATAGGCAGTGGTCAGAGTAATAGATGCAGCACAGAAGAGAGAGGAAGAGACGGTTTCCAGGGAAGCAGGTTGCTAGGAGCAAGCATTTGGCAAAGGGCACTGGAGAAATGCATTTCCTTGAACCACATCTAATGAAAATATTCTGTACTACAGTGAACTTTAAGCAAGTGTGATGTGGATCTGAGAATGGTGGGGAATTAAGAAATAGGGTTTTAAGATCACTCTCATTCAAGTACGGGGTATTTTATGGCAAGAACGATATGGGCACACAAGAGAAGACAGTAAGTGTCTGGATGACAGAGTAAATCTGGCCTTGAGCATGATAGATTTAACTCCCTATTTTTGGGAAAACAATTTGGAATGTAATACCACAATTGAATAGTGCATATCACTGGATAAAATTATGTGGCAGATTGTTCTCATTACATCATATGTGTTGTCTCCCTTGGAAAATCCTGATTTCTTCATAAAGTTGTGATTTGAAAAACTGTTCCACTGGTAAACATGTTTACAGTGGAAAGAATCCACTGACTACTAGAGAAGAGATTATGGTGTCCAGAGTGAGCAAAACAAGTTTTAAGTCTTTGTAGAACCAATGTAAAATGTTAAAAAGGGCTGTATTGGGGTTCTCCAGAGAAACAGAACCAGGAGAGTGTGTATGTGTGTGCACGTGTGTGTCTATCTCCCTGTATTTTTAGGAATTGGCTTCCTTGATTGTGGTGGGTGGCAAGTCTGAAATCTGCAGGGCAGGATGGTAGACTGGAGACCCAGGGAATTTACAGCTTGCGTCTTCAGGCAGAATTCCTCCTTCCTGGGAGAACCTCAGTCTTTTGCTTTTATGACCTTCAACTGATTGGATGAGGCCCACCCACATTATAGAGGATAATCTTAATCTGCTTTACTCAAATTCTGCTGATTTAAATGTTAATCTCCTCTAACTATACCCTCATAGTGACACCTCAACTAGTGTTTGGTCAATACCTGGGAACTATAGTTTAAGTCATAAAGCTAACTATTCCAAGGGCTCTTCCTGAAATGTCAGAATTGTCACTGAAGCCTAAGGCAAGGGCAATAGGCTACTGCAACACTGTAAAGGAGGTTGCTAGACGCACCTGCTAGGCTGACTACAAAGTGGTCATTTTGTTCCTGTGACCCTTGTCTGCATCACCCGCCTCCCATCTGTATAACAGCAGACTAGAGACTAGAAAGACATTCACTGGAGGAAATCAGAGTAGCATATGCTTTGCCTTTTCCTCTCCCCAGAGTGAATGCCACTTCCCTTACCCCTAACTCCATGCAGGGAGGGAAGTTCTATCTGTAGAAACTGGGGACATCACATTTTACTCCCTCAGATCTGCTGAGCTAAGAAACCCGTGGAATCCTCTCCAGCGAACACTGCGAGTAGGACACACAGATTTCTTTCGAGAACCCAGGATGTGTTCTCAGGAGCTTTGGAATCTAAAATAATATGGAGACTGGTTCCTGTGTCCCTGTAAAAGCAGCAACCTGATGAGAGCTGCCCATCAGGGCAGAGAAAGCGTGGGCAGCCCGAACCTCCAGAGACCGGTGTGTTCAGGAGGTGAGGATGCATGAGTTCCCTGTGGACTATCTGGAATCACAGCAACAGCCAGGCTCCAGCTGCCCTGATGGACACTTAATGTGCCAAAGTGGGGACCCCGCTGGTGAGAAAGAATGAGGCGGCCTGCCAGAGGCAGGAATCAGGCTGTAAGTCCTAAGAGGACCATCGGATACTACCACTCATGTCAGGGTGGAGGTCCTGTGGAAGGTTCTCACAGTGAGCTCCATGGAAGAGCCGGCATCTGGACAACCAGTCCTGAGGGAGTACAAGATGGCAGAAACGGCTGGATAAATTTCTCTTAGTTTTTGCTTCTTTCCCCCATTTCCCCTCTCTTTGTTTGACCTGGAGGATCCAGAAGCAGCATTTGAGGGCCATAAGGCTGGGTGCGGGAAGAAGGAAGAACATGGGAGAATGTTGCAAGAACTGATCAGGCCCCCTTTACTTTAAGGGGTCCTCTGAGGTGTCTGTGGTAGTATTTGCATCCATATTGCATTTTAAAAATATGCCTGCACTATTTTTTCTGGAAATTCTTGTCATACGTACATTGGGTAATTATGAATTTTCTCCAGTCTTTATTCAAGGCATTTCTTATGACAACACAGCGTGTCAAGGAAATAATAAAGGGTCTTGACTAAGAAATATATAGATAAAACTATTTCAAACATGACAGCCTGAGCCAAGGAGGAATAGTTACTTTAAACTGGGTTTGAAGCAGACTCTTTTGATTTAGACTCACCTGAGCTTTTTAATCCTTGAAATTGAGTCTTTCATAGTGTCTGAGAGAGCTTTCAGGGTGGGGAAGGAATCCAGCAAAGCGTGTTTGAAGGCAGTGATGCAGGAAAACAAATTCTTTTTCCTTATGTGTCTTCAACTGAGTTCAGCCCTCTCATTACACTGGTTATACAAATTTAACAGACTCAGTCAGCCCGCATCTGAGTTTAGGATGTGTCACCCCTGCCCTGATTTATCATACATTTTGGAATGCTTTGTGGCCCTTCACATGTCTGGGCACTGCATCTCTGTCAACCGAGGCCTACCAGGAAGGTGAGGTGTGGGTCAAGAATTAAAGCAAAGGCCCCAGTTGAGGAACATGTGCCAATTTACACAGTGTTCCGAATAAATGAACCAATCAGGGACAGATAGAAAGTTCCCTACATGGTTGTAGCTCTACTGCAAACATCAATTTATAATCTTCCTCTTCCTCCAGGGTTAGACTAGTTTGCAGGTGAAATAGAAAAAGGAATTGGTGGTGATGCATGACTCATAGAATACTAGTGCTATGGCTTATATATAGCCCCTATTTTCCTTAAATGGATGGAGTTTGCCTCTAATTTGTGAGTATTACCAGTAAGTACTTAAATGCCTATTTCAGGGGATCACTGTCATTTGCTGTGATAGATGCTGCACAGCACAACAGGGTGACTTTTCAGCACATATGAACCAATAATGTGGTTATTTGTCCAGCTTCTATTTGGAGCCATTCTGGTGTTAACTAATTTTACTGTTTCCCTTTGTCTCCCCCTCCCATCACTGTTGAGACTTGTTTAATCATGTGAAAATAATGCAGCGAACACATAGGGAAAAAATGACAAAGGTCTCAGAATGAGAACAGATGCGAAACAGATTAACGTGAGGCAAGGCCATACGTTCCCTTCAGTGTGTACTGTGGTTCTGTCAGTGAGGGCGGGGAACGATCAGGCAGGTGGGGGCCGTGAAGGCTTTCACAGCCACCTCAAATATTTATCTTTCCTCACTTCCTTTTTCTTCTCAGAAGATGTCTAAAAGCTGTAATACTTATGTTTCAAGGGCCACTCTTTGCACTTGGAGGATCATTCTTTTCGCAATGCTTTACCAAAGTAACGAATTACTCTTCAAAGGTAAACCTTGTACTCCCCGCCCGGGGATTAAGGTAATCAGAACAACTCAGATGGCCCAGGGCATGGCTTTGAGCCTTAAGGAGAGGGGAGTTCTGGCAGGAGAGAGGGATGGTGGCTAAGAGAAAAACCACAGGAGTAGAAATGAATGAAGTGCATGTTACCTTAGGCACTGTGAAGAAGACAGGCAGAAGGAAAGTCAGGAAGCCGGTACCCTGAGATTTAAGTGCTCACTGCTGTACAAATTCAGCTTCCCAATGCATTCTGAAAAAGCAGGCTAAAATAGTGGTCCCTACTTAGAGGCACTAGGGTCCATTCAGGTGTCTGTGGCAGCATTTGGCCTGGACTATCTTCTCTAGAGACTTTCAAGTTATGTTAATATTGGGTAATTATGATTTTCTCCACTCTTTATGATGTTCAAGGCATTTCTTATGACAACATGGAGTCCAGGAAATAATTAAGGGCCTTGATTAAAAAAAAAGAAAACTACTAAAATTGCTGGAGAACCTCTTCCAAAGATTTGCTTTGAGGCCTAAGTGTCTCTTGTAAATTAGGTAATGTAATATAAATGGTTCTGACAGAGAAGTGATATGACAAAAAGCCTAACAAAATGACGATTATTCCTAGCATGAAAGACAGTTCTCTCTGAATCCCATCTTTCATTTGATTATAATCAAGTTCAGACCCTTTTCAGGATGTTTCCTGCTACCCTAAAGCAGATCCATTGTTTTCTAAGAAAAAGGCCCGACATTCACGGCTTGGCCTCGCTTCCACTGCTGGCCACTTCCTGTGGCTCAGTGGGCCGGAGCCAGTGCGTTCCCAAAAGACAGCCTGTTCCAGGTCCTCTGTTCAGTGTGGCCGGAAATGACTTTATGTCAGAATGAGATTGGGGTCAGGAGAATTGTGAAGCATTCATAACATTCATAGACATCTGGTGTGGATGAGAGAATTCCTTGGTACTGGAAAGTGTCCATGAGGAAAACTAGTGCATGTAGTTTTGAGGAGACATTTGAAGGGTCAGACAACCTAGACCAGCAGAGACAACGCTAAGGTGAATAAACTGCCAACTGCTGAGGCCCTGTGGAGCGCTGTGGGAGCAACAGCAAATGCTAACCTCCAGCAGTACTGGACTCAGATACCACAGTTCAGGGAGGTTCACTGCAGGCTACTCCCTGCCCACGTCCAACATGCATCCTAGATTAACTGTTGTGCTTCCGAACGTCCTTCCATCAGCTACATCAACTTGGGAGGGAGAGTGGAGGGGCTGCTGCTGGCACCTGGTGGCTACACACCCTATGAGGCACCCAAGAGACCCCGACCTACAGTGTCCATAGTGCTGAGGTTCAGCACCCCTACTCTAAAAGGTCTGCTTTCAGCTCTTAATGATTGCTTTTTATTATCTATGCTCTAGTCTTTAGTTTTTAGGGGAGCTATTAGGCTCATGTCTGTGTAATACACTTGGGCATATTAAAAACAAGACAACAGGCTCAGAACTGAGTCACCTGCACTAAGCCCCACAACCACCAAACTGAGACTTAATTACAGTTTGGGCTCTCCAGAAGTGTAACTTAACCAGTCAGTCAGGAACCACATTGTAAGGTGGAAAGATAGACACGAGCAGCCTGGGAAGGGGAAGATAAGGTTCAAGGAACCTGCCCAGGTAGAGAGTCCACGTGAAGACAACAAAGGCTTTGGAGCGAGATAACTTCTTGCCTATTGGGACCAGGCCAAACCAGTCCCAACCAGGTTCTAGAGCAGGTACAACAGAACAAAACTGGGAGCTGCCCAAATCACACCTCAACATAATCTCATTAAAATACAATTGTGGTTTTGCTTCCCATACAACCCTAGACCACCCTCCCCTTGATGGGCTTTTCTGCGTTCATTTTGGGAAACGACCTGCGCACCAAGAGGAATGGGTGTATAACTAGAGCTGTCGATCAAATGACCTCACCCTGTCAATCAAAGAAGTGCCTCCAGGCCAAGTCATGATAACAGACCCTCCTCTAAAAGTTCAGGCCTTTGTCTACCTTGACTCCCGCCCGCTCCTCCCTTGGAGTGTACTCAAATACAACTAACTTTCACTCTGCTTCGCTATTGTGTCTCTGCCTTTCAATTCTTTGTTGTGGGGGGGACAAGAACTGAGAACAAACTCAACCCGTAACAGCCTGATCAGCACCAGTTCAGTAATCTGTCTGATAGACCCCTAAAGGAAAGTAACCTTTTAATAGCCAGCCTGCTTTTTTGCCCTTTTCCCCCCCTTTTTACTGCTCCTTTCTACCTTTAAAAGTCTTTCATCTTGTACAGCTCCTTGGAGCTGCCTTTTATCTGCTAGATTGGATGCTGACCAATTCAAATTGATATTTGCTCAAATAAACTCTTAAAAAAAATTGTACTATGCCTCAGTTTACTTTTTAACAGGCATATGAATTTAACCGGTTATTTTGGTCTCTATATTCATATTTTAATTCATCAAATGAATATTTCTAAGCTGATGAAGATATGCACAGAATATACTGATTTGTAATTCTCTCTCAAATTTGGTGAGCTGAGGTCACTACTGTGGTGAGGGAAGGCACTGGAACAGGGAGGGGATGTAGGTGGATGGTGCCACCTTGTTGACATCCCCACATCTGGGCTTCCTCCTCTGAATGATGAGGAGGGTGGACTTTATCTCACAGTTCTTGGGGCTCTGACATTTTATCCTTAAAAATTCCTGCTAGGAAACCCATATCCCCATTCCACCTCTTCATATATTGTCACCAAATACTTCTCTCTCCCCCTTGCCAAAGCATCTTCCCAAAGGTTCTCCTTTTTGATTACAGAAGGTTTTTTTCACTCTAGCTTAAACAGGATTATTAACTTTGTTATTTTAAGCCTTTACTTAAGCCTAAGCCCCTCCGCATCTCCCCACTCAACACTCATCCTCCCAAAACCTCTCCTGCTCCCCCGAACCTGTGCTCCAGTACACGCATATTATCCTATCAGCTGATTGTGGGTGAAATCACATCAATGAACATGCTCATGCTGTATTTAGTGCTCTGTTTATGTACTTTTAATCCTAAAAACTGACATGTGTCTTCTCTCTGCAGAAATCATTGAGTTCTGGAATGTGAGCGCCCCTGCACTTAATTAACATCATACTTTACAGGGTGTGTAGTTTGATGGACCGTCACAGGTGCTTTCCTAGTTATTAATAAGAGGTAAGGCGTTGACCGATAAACTGTTTCCGAGAGAAAAATAATAGGAAGGTAAGCTATCTTATTATATTCAGGGATGTAAGTGACAAATGCCCTCAAATAGATGTTGTGAAAACAAAACAATTCAGTGATGCAGATCGTACTGACACACAGAATCTAATTTGAATTAACTCTGTAAATGAAAATTTGACATAAATTCCATAAACTTACTGAAATATAAAAAATTAATTTATACCTTGGAAAACAGATTAGGAAGATGTTATATATTTTCTATTTTATCTTCCCCCTCCATTTTTTAAAAAAAATCCCTCCAAAAAATGAAATGGAACATTTCCTGAACTTTATAGGTTCCAAAATATCCATCAAAGTCCTTCATTGAAGCTTCTCTATTCATTACTGGTGTGACTTTTGACATTTAAACTCTCTGGATTCTAGTTCTCATGTATGAAATCAGTTTTGCTGGATCTAAGTCATCCTTGACTGCACAGGCAATTGCCTGTAGGTGAGTAGGTTTTAAAAATCCTGATTCCCAGGTGACACCTCAGACCAAATTAATCAGAATCTGTGGAGGTGGGACAAAGCAACAGTAGTTTTTTTAAAGCTCCCCAGGTAATTCCAGATGTTCAGCCTAGGTTAAGCCCAATGTTCATCCCTGAACTACGATAAACCAAGTTTCCTAGGTTTCTGAATGTTTTAAAAATGGTCCACTGTCAGAAAAAACATTTCATATTGTGCTTAAGTACACACACACACACACACACATTTAAACATTTCAATGAAATAATTTTGTGGAATGTATTGAGTTTTATAAAACAACCTTTCATGCATTCTAATATTTTCTATTCTATTTTATTCTATAAATAGTTAAAAAAAAATTCCACAACCCACAGATTGACAAACAAACAGGCTAGGTCTTACAATCTGGCCACTAGATGGACCCCTCACATTTAAGGAATATGAAGTGCAGCTCCAGATTCTGACCTCTGCAAACTAAAAATAAACATGCATATGATTTAATATTACTTTTACATCCAGATGGTAAGTTATTTATTTTATAAGAAAAGGAGAGTGGCTGTGAGGAAAAACGATAGTTGTAATAACTAACACTATTGATAACTACTGATATGAATACACAATTACTAAGTGTTAGCTAACGCTGGTGAAAGATGAGACCCTATCTTGAGCCCTTTACTCTGCCTCCTTCACCACCAGAGCCACTGGATGAGGGCATCCTATCCCTTTTCCAAGTGAAGGAACTGAGAGCCAGAAAGGTTAAGTTACATGATCAGCAGGCGACAAACAGCAGCCTTTGTCACTGCAGGGCCAGCAGAGGGCAGAGAAAGGTTTGAAATTAGTCACAGAGATACAGAGAGAGACAGAGGCAGAATTTAAGTCCAATTGTTTTGGACTCCTGCTTCTAACTGAGAAAAGGTGAGAGATTTAAAGTTCATAACACTAATACATAGATTAAAGTCATACAAAATGACAGACACTGGATTTCTTTTCTCTCCATGAATCTAGGCTTCCAAGTCAAACATTTAAAGAAAAGGGGAGCGAGTGGCACCAGTGTGGCCTGAGGCAGAGGCTCTGAGGGATGGGCCCAGAAATGAGTCCTGGTCTCCGTCAGTGCATGGGGATCCCAGGGAAGGGTTTTTGACCAGGGAAGCAGTTGGTGGGAGTTTTGCACAGCCTGCTCCTTCACTTCATTCCCTTCTTTGGGCAAATGTCTTTTCCTCAAAGAGGACTTTTTGAGCATTGATCAATCATTTCCCGTCCTCCATTCTGTCATGAGGTTTTCTTTGTTCACTACTACCTAGCATTAGCAGATATTGTGTTAAATATCTTCATACTCACTCATTGCCTCTCCCCAACTAGAGGTGGGCTCCATAATGGAAGGTGAAGAGTCAGTAACTCGTACCAGGGGAGGAGAAGGGGTGGGGGAAACGGGGAGTGATTACTTAATGTGCACAGAGTTTCTGTTTGGGATGGCGAAAAGGTTTTCGAAATAGCTGATGGTGATGGTTGCACAGCACTGAAAATGTAATTAGTGCCTCTGAATTGTACAATGGCTAAAATGGCAAATTTAATGTTATATATATTTTACCACAATTTACAAAATCAAATTTAATTTTTAAAAAGTCAGTAAAATTCAAGGCTGCAGAATGACTTAAAAAGTATTGCCATCACTTATGTAGTGCTTCCTATAGGTACTTCACATCCCTTAACTAAGTGGATCCTCACAGTAACCCCATTAGATAGATGTTATTGTTCCCATTTTACAGATGGGGAAATTATGGCACAGACTGGTTGAGCAGTTTTCCCAAGGTCACTCAGCTATTAAGTAGAGACATATTTTACCCAGGTAAGCTGCTCTTAACCACTACACTACTGCTGTATATAACACCTAAAATACAGCCTGGAGCATAATCATTTAATTAATATTCATTATAAAAATACAAATTTCAAAACAGTTACTTTGGCAGCTGGGTGGAGAACAGACTGGAGGGGTGAGGAGCTGAGGGGATAGTAGGAAGGCTACAGTAAGAGGTCAAAGATGTGAAGGTCATGGAGGTACAGACGAGTGGATGGTTTACATAAATTTTAGGACAGAGACAACAGGATATGCTAAAGGATCGAATTGGAGGAATGAGAGATGTAGTTTAGGTCCAAGAGCAGCAATTAGCTACTGTCCAATATGGTAGCCATTAGCCACATGCAGCTACTGAGCACTTGCAATGTAGCTAGTAAGAAACGAGGCATATTGTTGAGTGCACAATGCATTCTGGGTTCCAAAGACTTAGCACAAAAAAAATGAACTATCTTATTAATAATGTTTTCATTGATGTAGAAATGGCAGTATTTTTGGTATCTGGTTATTCTGATTTTTAAATGTGACTATTAGGGAATATAAAATGACACCTATGGCTCATATGGTACTTCTACTGGAGATGCCCATCTAGGAAAATGTCCTGGTTTCCTACTTGAATTATGTAATTCATCATGGTACATTTACTGAACTGGAAAAGATGAGGTGAGGAAAGTTTGTGGATGAAAATAAAAAAATATGCTCAGGACATATGAAGTGTGCAATGTCTGAGAGATACCCAAGTGGAGATGGGAAGCCCAGAGCTTAAACAGAGGTCAGAGCTGGAGCTGCACTGACGGCTGATGGGACCGTTAGACTGCAGATGATTCTGAGAACTAAGCTAGTATCCAAGACCCCTTCCAGAGACCCTATAAAGTAGGGAGTGCCCAGCCCTGTAAGACCCCAGAACCAAGTCCTGAGACTCTCCAACATTTGTGGGTTGGATAGAAATAGGCAGTCAGATACAACACTACATTCCTATGTTCAATTTTCTAGCTAAGAAAATACCTATATATTCATTATGATTTCATGTCAATGTAGTTTTGTTTGGAATTCATCTTTTTTTGTGTGAACTGCAGCTTATTTCAATATGCGCTTAGTTAGGATTGCCTTTTATTTTCTAGACTACATTAGTACAGTTTAGTGGCAGAAATCCTTGGAAAGCTTCCTTTATACAGAAATAACAACATTCAATATGATGAATAAGTGCTGTAGATAAATCTCACAAAATCCCTAAATACCCAATATCAAGGGGAAAAATAATGCTGCTTAAGCTTTCAAATGACAGCTTCATGGCAACTGTCTTGGTAAGGCGATGTGCCTGCTGAGAGAGGGACCTGCGTTTCTAGAGAATTTTAAAAACTTCATTTAATCTCCAAATTATTTCTTTGGAGGACTCACATTTAAAAGCAGAATAACTAGTATACCAAAAATACTGCCATTTCTACAACAATATAAACAATATTAATAAGACAGTTAATTTTTTTTTGCTAAGTCTTTGGAACCCAGAATGCAAGTTTTAGGTGCACACTTGTCAAATGTCATTATTGTTCTTGTTAATAATACCAAAAATCCCTCCCTTGCATCCCTTGTGAATTTCTATCATACTAACAGGGTTGCATGTGTGTATATGTATCATATATGTATGATGTATATATATATTATCTGTATTATCATATCAAACCAGTTTGTGTGTTTCCTGATGCAGCACATGCCTTCCTGGTGGATGTGTTCATTGGCTTGGTGGTAAGGTGGAACTTTGTGCTCCTGGTGTTTCATGTGGAGGGACCCCCATTAGAGTAGCACTTCCTGTTTCTTGCCCTCCTTCGATTGCTCCTCTCCCGGTTTTGGGAATGATTCTGGAGGCTTTGGGAGATGGAGTTGGGCATCTCTTTTTGGAATCTACCTGTTGGCAGAGAGAATGTGTTTTGCTCCACTCCTCTGAGCACTTAGTTGCATCAGGACAAGACCCCTTGGGGAGGCCCAAAGCTGTCCAGCAGTGGGTGGTGAGAAATGATTGTGAAATTTAACAGACCCACTTACCTGGAAATCCCTAATGGCTAGATTCACTGAAAAGGTGAGCTTTTAAACTGTCATGCCTCCTGTGTTTCTCTCTCAGTTGGTTCAGAATTTAAGCATGTGTAAGAGGAGTATTATTTACTGATCTCCTTATATGCCCAGTGTCTGGTGCATTCAGCTACGAACTTTGAGAAACAGACCAAGAGTAGAGAGGGTTTTAGTGGGGCCAAGGCACATGGCTTTGGGCCTCTAGGGTCACCAGGGAGGGCTCATGTGTCTTAATCTTGTAGCTGGCAGATGTCTGTATTGTGCCATGCAGCTGGGTTTTTACCACTGGTTTTTAACTGGTGTGGCTGAGCAGAAGGCTTTGGGCCTTGGCAGGTGTAGGTCTCGTGGGATTCCTACTCTGGCTTAGGATGGCTTTATCTACAGGTGAATGGCTGATTTTGTATGTGTAAGAAGGTATTTATATGTAGGCAAGACTGTAGTTGCCAGCCTTAGAAAGCAGTCATAATGGAAGCCAGGGTGGGGAAAGTGTTCGTTTGTAAGCAGGCCTTTTAGATATTCAGGAGCTGAATAACTTTTTGATGCTCAGCTCTGCCTTTTGTCCAGGACTCACAAGAACAGACATAGCTGAGCTCCATGCTTACTGAAGAGCATTGGTAGGTTCTGGCTTTAAATTATTAGTGCCAGGCCCAGGAAGGCCTCATTATTCTGGCTGCATCAGAATCCATTGGGGTCAAAAGAGAGAATTAATATGGCTAATAATCTCTTGTAATTATGTGCTTGCCAAAGGCTCATGAGAGTCACTTGTGAAAGGCAGTGTATTCAGAATAAATAAACAGGATGTGCTATCTTCTAGGGTTGAGGTAAAGAATCACTCAATACAATTATTGCAAACCTAAGGACCTGTCACTAGGAATCAGGGAATGAAGGAAGAGCTCAAGGGCTTTGAACAATGTGCTTCAGTTTGACAGTCATATCAGGAGCAGTGAAAAACTGAAACCAAAATAAAGAAGACAAACTTATAAAAAGCTAAAGGAATGAAAGATTTCGTTGCAGGAAAGGCTGCATCTTAGAAGATGGGCTACATAGATATGAAATCTTTGAAGCCTGAAGAGACAGCTGTGAAACACAAGATGTGCCTAAATGTGTCTACTCCTAATAAAGGAGAGAACTTTAAGCTCCTAATAGAACAGAAAGAGTGACTTGAGTCCAATGAAACCCAACAGAGAAGGCAAGATCTCAGAACACAACCTGAAATTATTCTCCTAGGGGGTGCTGGAATCCAGAAAACTTTTGCAAACACCTTAATAACCTGCAGAGTCCACAGTAAGAGCCATTGAGGATCTACATTCTGATGACTGGGTCAGTATAGAAAGTAGTTTCATATATGAACAGATGTGATATGAAAAGATTGGGGAAAGCAGCAAAGCATTCCTGGGTGGGTTTTCAGGTGACAGAGCCACTGTAGGAGGCAGTCAGGGCAGGTGTTTCCCATGTTCTGAGGGGCTTGCTTGAGAAATTTATGAGATGAGAACTCGAAAACAGAGACAAGATGAGACATACCACATGTGAAAAGGCAGGGCAATAAATGGAGCAAGTCCAGGTCTAGGTCCTGCTCATTTGATAGGAGAATGTCATATAGATGGAATTCTCCGACTCAGAGAGGGGCAGACAGGCGTGGTTTGTTTGAAAAGTAGAAGTCTCTGGCATATTAAGAACATAATTTCATGGGAGATCCCCTATGATGCATCTAAAGAGATATCTCAGGAAATCAGTTGTTTTGGTTATAAATAAAAGGCAGGGGTCAGGAGGTGGGGGGAAGAGCCTCAAATCCAGTAAACAGGGCTAGCCCCAATTATGTCACAAAGGGGAAGAGACCAGTTTAAGGATTAGGTTAAATAGTTAGAAAATCCCCTCAGCTTGCCTTCAAGCCTAGATGATGCTAGTACAGAGAAAGATTACATAGAGTCAAATTACATAGATTTCAAAGAGTCAAAATCAGAGGGAAGACAGTATTTTAAGGAGAATATGGCAGAGGACATGGTTCTCAATAGGCTCTAGAGACCTCAACAGCATTTGAAGTTCAGGGAGCTTCTTAGGGAAATTCCCCAGTTGAAACAAACCTGTGGACTCACGAAAATCTTCCCCAGGCCCATATTTCATAGATGTAAGAGATAGTACCAGACATCTGTCATAGGAATTTCACAGAAGGCTGTGTTTATATCACTAGGGTCCATAGCCTCAGTGCAGCACTGGGATGCCAGAAACATGAGGCTCAAAGGAGAAGAGGAGAGGGAAAGGAGTGGAATAGCATCACTTTTCCCATTCATATTTCCACTGGGAAATACAGGCAACCCTCAAAGAAAGCTTGATGCCTGGGATTGCCACAATTCCAAATATCTCAAGAGGCAGGAGTGTCTCAATGTTATGTCCTATGAGGGGAGACAGTACAATGGAGGAGAAATGTCCTCCTGGATACAACAAACAAGAGTGTTAAAATTAATCTCTTCATGGGAATTTTCTTCCACTGGAGTGTGTGCACAGCCTAGCTGCAACCTGGCAGCGTGGGAACTAGGGTGTTCCCCACTGACTCTCTTTCCCTTGTTCCACTGAATCTCTGCTCTGGTTTTGGAAACATGAAGTATGGATTTGGGAACATCAGGATGCCTGGGCTAACTTCTTTAAGGCCTGGGGTTGCCTTGTCTTCTACATTTCATGGGTGTGGGACTAGCATTATGATGGTTAGTTATGCTTTATTAGCTCTTTGGAAACACAGAATAATAGTTCATTTCTGAGAAGCTGAAGTCGTAACAGCCATACAGACAAGGACAACCCAAGCTTGAGCCACTTACCAAGACTGTCTGTGAATGAGCTTGAACAGAATAAGATACTAAAGATCAATTGTGAACTTGAATTTAAAAAATTTTATCCCACAGAAGACAATTTTCTTTTCAAAGAAATTCAAATTCAAAATTTCAAATTTTGAAATTTGACTTACCTACTTTGTACTTTAACTTTTTGGATGTTAATCTTTTAACTTAAATTTCTCCCTGTGTAATTAATAATGGGATAAGATTAATATTCAAATAAGAAGGGTTTGTATTACTCACATTCCATTATTCAAACAGCTCTAAGGTATCCCATTACAGAACCTCTGAAGGGCTATGTCATACAAGGTGGCTATACATGATTAGGGATAGGAAACAGAATACAGACTGAATTTCAGATTTGGGTACAGGGTAGCTTCGGTATTAACTTAATAACTGTATATTTCTGACCTGTTTTAGAGCTTTCTGGAGACAAAATGAACAGTATGGTCTAGCTACAGACCAGAGAAGAGCCCCAGAGCAGAAGAGTTGGTCTGGGAGGGTGGTAGCAATCCTGCCCTGACAGATGTTAACCCCCACACCTGCATGGCTCATAGTCTTACAGACTGAACCCAGTGAAGCTGAGAGAACACAAATCTGGGAATGTTAAACGGAATTCCTCTACCCCACTCAGGCTGTTCCTATTTGGAGGAGCTCCATTAGAAGAACACCCCTGGCCTTTCTCGACCTTCACCCACTCTGTCCAGGCGGAGAGGAGTCACTATCCAATTGTTGATGTGGGAGAAAATATGGAATCTGAATGCGCTGGCCCTGTTCTCTTTCTGGGATCTGCCTGTAGAAGGGCCTTACTCAGCTCCACAGGGCAGGCTTTGTGGGGCGGGGGCAGGAGCTGAGGTGTTAGGCTGGCGGGTTGGTGGGTCATTCTGCCTCCTGAAATATTTAATAATTTTGCTTATCAAATCCAAGTTCTTCAACAGCTTTATCATGGAAAAGGGTGACATTTTAATCTTCATCTACCTGATTTCTGCAATCACCTCTCAACTGGTTCTGAATTGAAGCAGGGCAAAGAACAGCATGTTCGTAATCTGCTCAGTCCAATCAGGACTGGAGGGATGTCTCTTAACTAGCTTGTTGGAATGTATGCTGAATGGCGGCGAAGGCTTAGAATTCCCATCCTAGCTCTGTCACATACTATGAACATTTAAGGAAAAAATTTTAAACTCAAAATATCATTTGTAAAATGGGAATAATGTAGCAACCTTTTATAAAAGTTTTGGTGAAAGTAAAATGAGGTAATGTAGGCTACCTATAAAATCTGTTTTGGTCTCCTGTCCCTGGTTCCTCTGCATACAATTCCTAATAATAATCTTAGCTGGCATTTATTTAATGCACAGTATGGGTAAGGCCCTGTGCTAAGTGACACAGTATCTCATTTGAATGTCACAAAAACTGCATAGAAGGTACTAATATTATTTCAATTTTATAAATGAGGTCATTGAAAATTTTGAAAAATTTGTCTAATTTGTTGTATATTATGTGAATAGTAGAACAGATATTTGAACCCTAGCAGTCTGAGTTCAAAGTTTACACTCTTAGATAATATGCTGTCTCCCTAAACATCTGCCATTTATTGGCTGCCTACTATGTGCCTGACATATGTTAGGAGCTTTATCTCATAATTTCCCCAATCCTAGGTTGGTTAAAGGCTCAGACTTTTTAATCAAACAGATGTGGTTCTGAATTCCAACTCAGCGGTTTTCTAGCCTAGTAAAATTGGGAAAGTTGGCTAAGCCTGAACCTCTGTTTATCATCTGTAAATTTGAGAAAACAATACCTACCCCTCACATAAGTTTTCTGTAAGGACCAACTGGATGAATGCTTAGCTGGTCCACCAGAAGCATTCAATGGAAGGCATCAATTCTTATTTCCATTTTACAGATGAAAAACAGACTAAAACTCACAAGTGCCAAGTTCAAATCCTGACTTAGCCAACTAAAAAAGCTTGCTTTTTCCTCAATGCTATTCCTGTTCCCAGTATTTTCTGGCCTCTCCTGTGTTAATTTCCCTTTATACCAGTCAATAATTTCCCTTTATTCCAGGAGAGAACAAAGCCATTCTTTATCTTTTTGAAAGATACCACAAGATGAGGCAATGGATTCTCAGTTGTGTTGTGTGGAGCCTCGGGGTAGAAAGGACACAGGGTGAGAAGGAAGTCTAAGTGCCCTGCCCGCTCTGCTTCAGCTAGGACAGTTCTGTCTTCATTTATCTTCCAAAGAGGTAGTTTAAGTTTTCACTGAATGAACATGCTCCTTGGTAAAACGAAAACAAACAAAACCTCCCTGAGAGACATGGGACTGAGGAAGAGCAGGAGGCTTGTGGTCAGGAGGCCTGCAGTTGAGGCAGCATCATCATTTACTACCGTATAGCCTCGGTCAGTTCTGTTTAATGATGATTCTGTCCCAGTTTACTCATGTGAAGAAACAGAATAACAAAACCTTTATCTCCTGGGGATATTAAGAGGATTAAGAGATAAAACATACCATGAAATGTGCTCTGTGAAACACAATTGCATACCCCAGACTAGACTGTCGAAGAGTTTGAATTCCCGCTCCCTCTCTTACTGGTAATGCTGGGCAAGCGGTTCGGACTTTCTGTGCCTCAGTTTGCTCTGTGAAGTGGACGTAACAGCAGCATCCTCCTCATCCTGCTGTTGGAAGGACTAAAATATGGAGACTTGCTCCATAAGAGTTTTCTTATTCTCATTCTTAGGTGTGACTCTATTAGCTCTGTCCGTCACAATTCTTTCCGTGAAATCCCTGCAAAGCAGACCAGAAAGGGTTGCCCTTTTCTGAACCTTAAATATAACAAAGCATTGGGCAAATTCATGAACTGTCATGTGGTTATTCCACTGAATCACCCAGACAACTAGAGTAATAAAAGAGGTTTTTTGGGGGGATGGGGCCCAGAGGGGTCCAAATTATCAAGCATTTGCTGAGCCTTGGCCTTCCTTTGTACAGTTTGTCTAAAAGTTGGGTTATAAAATGTGAATTGAAATGGTAGCCAGCTTCATATGAAGTCAAACTGTTCCACTCGCTTTATAGTTTCTAATTGAAAAACTATAAAAACAAATGTTTGTTCCCATGGCAGCTTTAGAACAGCAAATAAATCCTTGTGAATTTCAGCAAAATGGCCAATTCTTTTAACTTCAATTTTTAAAGAAATCAGTTGTTGAGCCCAGCATTATTAGAAGGGACACACAGGGGGAATGTATTGAAAGAAACACTTTTGCAACAGTCATTAAATTAGAAGTCCCTCTGACTCAAAGGTCACTCAGAAACAGGAAAAAATTTTAAAAAAAGGAGCCAACAGAAAGGTAATTGCATAACAGGCTGAGAAATTGTCCTAAGATCTTGGCAAAACCAGGTTAGAGTCTAGCTGGAGGCAGCCATGGTTGCAAGGGAAAATGGAGTTCCCTCCTAACGTCCTTAAAAATGTGGGAAGTTAACCAAAGTGAATGACAACTAAATGACACCTTGCCACACTGCTCAATTTCTTAGCCAAGAGCCTCATTTTGGGGGAGCTTGTGTTTTACTCTTTTTCTTTGAGAAAATTTAGGTAATAAAATTGAACTTAAACCTCTCCATAATGATGACTGTTGTATATGTCCTTTATTTCAACTTAGACATCAATATAGAGGAACATAATAACAGAACATTTAAAGTTCTCCAAACCAAAGTCATTATTGTTAGCATTTTGTGAAATGATTATTAACAGGGATGTGGTTGGGGAGGGTGGATGGGGGCGGCAAATTTGTGTGCCTAGAGAGCCACACAAATTATGCTAGCTTATAAAGTGAACGGGATGGTTTTCACAACTTTGTCTCTGTTCCTAAGGCAAAGATTTACTTGGCATGGGAACACTTCCCTCTGTGTATCAGGAAACTATGTTTATTCTCTGCAATGCTGACTTGATTTTTACTATGCTAAATCTATTCTGTATTTTCCTTGCAAGTCACCCATCCCTACCATTTAGCTGTTTTTTTTTTGTATTAGTCTGTTCTCATGTGATGTTATTAGCCTCGAGTCTTCCACATGCTACTGAGATGCCAACATGTTTTCTAAAGTCTTTTGTTTCTTGTAGTAAATCATTTTTAGATATATTACTTTCTTTTTAGCCTGTTTTTCTTAATTTGTAAAATTTTTTTCAAAAGCTTCTATTCCAAACTTGATGTTGGTGAATATATGGAATGTCTGGCTTGCTCTTGTCCTGATGTCTGCCCACTGGGTGTTGGTCAACTCTTCTCTATGTATCTACAGGATACACTTGATGACCTTTCTCCTAATTCAGAAACCAGTGTCTAATAGGCTTTGAGTACACTGAGCTGGATATTCTACCCACCACTGTTCCTAATTCACTGTCTTCAGTGATAGGGCATGTAAAAATAATTCTCAGAATGCAATGTTTTAAGGTGTTTTCAACCAGCAACTGGTTTATTGGGAATATCCAAGCCAAATTTCAGTAAGCTACCAAACCTTTATAATGTTCCCTGTTTACTGTGATTTGCAATTCCTATATCTTCCTGACTTAAATTTGACCACCTTTTTGGAAAGATGTATATGCACAGCCATGAACAGCTGCCCAGTGTACTTCATGTTCCTGACCCTGATTTTGAAGCAAAGGGTAGGTAGTGAGGTCAGAATGAAGTATCTCATATCAAGTGGCAGGAGACATGTTTTTAGTAGTTAAGACTGTGAACCTCAGAGGCAGTCTGCCTGGCTTCAAATTCCAACTCTGTGTACCTATTTCCTTAGCTATAAAACAGGGATAATAATAGTACCTACCTCAATACTCCTGTTGTGAAGCTATACAAATTACTATAATGTACAATGCAGAATAGTGCCTGGCACATAAATAATGCCATGTAAGTGTTTGCTATTACCATCATTTACTGCCCATAGTTTGTGAATCTTAATATAGCTCTGCATGTCTTATAACTCACTCAGTTTCCTCCTTGATTTGGTATTGGTTTTAGCACTGAAAGTTTTTATCTTTGTTTTGTATCTTCACAGTTCATTGTGAAGCTAGGACAGTCAGAGAGCATAACCAATATAAGTCTGTATTGTTTCATTCATTTTCTCACCAAGATTAGAGGGACAATGGCTTCAATGGGAGACAAATACGACCTAATCATTCCTAGAAATGAGCAGTTTTCTGAGCTGCACTTCACACTAACATGTGAGTGGGCCTTTAAATAGAATGAAAAATATGGATTGGAACTGGGGGAAGGGCAGAAGTTAGGAATGCTATTCTTTGACCTTGATATAGATGAGATGTAGAAAAATTAAAAAGGTGAGTCACTAGTAGATACTTATGTTCCAAGGGAATTCAAGATCCATTAATGAAGAGGACTTTGCAGGTTCAAACACACACATCTTAATTCAGGGGAAACAAAAAGTTGAGCAAAGAGAAATTGAGAATCAACAGTGTGGAGTGATAAACGTGTAAACCTTCGAACTAGACCACCTGAGTTCATGTCCTGCATTGTTCTTTACTAGCTGCGTGTCCTGGCAAGTCAGAAATCTCTTTTTTCCTCAGCTGCTTCATCTTGTGCAATGTTTATAACAATAGCAACTTCCTCATAAATTACTAGGAAGAGTAAATCAATCAATCCACATAAAGTACTCACAAAGTAGCCTGAATAGTGTTCCACTAATGTGTCATGTTGATCAAGGTCCTTAAATCTCCAAATATATGAAGTTGGACTTTTTTAAAATGAAGAATACGAGTCAAAGAAATGTATGTTTGGTTTTAATAGTGATGTTGAGATAGTGATAATAAGGGTAGCAAGTAAAATGTGATAAAGTTATTAAATATATAATTATTATTCAGATAAAACTCTTAATTTCATCTGCTAATGATTTGAAAGGATTCTAGTGTAGCATATTTTCAATATACTATGTATGAGTATGATACTAATTTTCTTAATACATGATATTGCAAGAAATAGAAATGACTTTTTGATCCCCTAAAATGTATTGCATTTTTTCCCTCATACTCTGAATATTATTACCATTATAATTCTGCTTCATTCTAGGAGGACATTGTTAAAATACAAAAAGCTTTCCATTGTAGTAGAAAAACTTTTAAGAAAGAAAAAACTTATTCTGCACTACAGGGCAAAAATAGATAGAATATGAGTATGTATTTTCCACATTTTTTTCCAGGGGAATAAAAAGACAGAACACAAATTCAGCTGATAAGGCTTGTAATGTCAAAACAAAAAGAGTTGGGTGAGATACCTGGTACCCTCAAGTGAACAGAAGACAGTTCGTGTCAGCCATAATTATCAATTACACAGGAAAAGAAAAAGGAAGCCTGTTGCCTTCTTAATTTCCAGAGAAACTTCAATAGATTTAATTAGAATAAAAGCAGAAATCATTATGTCATTGATGGATATTAACAGAAACAGCTTTCCATTCTAAACTTTATTAAAGAAACTGTCAGTTGATTTTGGCCATCTATTATAAGGTAATGAGAAAACGGAGGTTATGATTAATAAAGTAAAGGCAAGTATGGTGGTCCATATGGGGGTAGAAAGACCCTCAGTTTACATGTATAAGGTCCCACAGGTAGAATAAAAAACAACCGTGGACTTAATATTTTAACCTCTAGGTTTGTCCATGTCAGATAACATAGTTAAAAAACTAGGAAAAATTAAGGCTAGGCTGAACATTTTGTAATTAAGCTTTAGTCTTACTATGCTCGTATCTTGAAGAAATGAGGTATAGAGATGGATGTAAACATTAATCTAGATTCTCCTTATACTTGTCTCATCTGCTGCATTTTGGCATAAGGTACGTCCAGTACTTCACTGGGTCTGCTAGAGGCAATTAAGATACAACAGCTCCCCTGTTGTCGGTTAATCAGAGCCACCTCTATATTTATAACTGATTCAGCTGGAGACCAATTAATATCCATTTTCACAGGAATAGAATTCAAAGCCTCTTCCAATGCTTACTCGGCTGCCTCTTCCAGGCCAGGCAGAAATTTACAAGCTTGAACTCATTTGGGGGCAAGAAAATAATTTTATGGTTAAGGAAAGCACCAGTCAGTTGGTTTCATGAAGATAAATTTTTAAAATTATGTATAATATTGCTGATGGCATAGGATTATTTGATTCTAGTTCACCAACGCGAATCTTAATGACAGGCTTGGAAAACATGGAACATTTATCAACAACAATACATGCTTTTCTATAGTAGACAATGTGTGAATGCTGAAGTAAAAATGAGCAGAGTTTCTCTCCCCCCGGACTAAAAGTTAAAACTATTTCCTCTTTCCTAATTAGAGATATCACATGTAAATAAATAAAAATGCTGAAATATTCAAAGTGCCTCATACTAGTTAGTTAGCTCTGCGGAATGGCTGGGAAAATGGTTTCTAAAGTGGGAGAGGAACAATGATAATCCTACAACTAGATCTGTACATTCTTCAGCATCTCAGATGCTAAAGAAGGAAGAGAAAGTAAAGGTAGGAGAGAAGGACCTCCTGTACTTTGTGGGCTGCTAGAGACAGCTGAGAATACAGCGGGGGAGGGTCCATAAAGCAGAAGTCCCACAAGGCTGGCCCGTATCTGTGCATATTGCCTCGCTGGGCTGACACTTTGTTTTGACCTCCACCTCCAGAGTTTTCTTTGCGTTTGACCCATATTAGACATTTACAAAACTGCTCTTTCTCTGACACTTTAAAGTAAAAACCAGTACAAGAAGTGTTCAAGGAATTTTGATTGTCCACTCTGATTTTGTCATCCAACTCGCTCCGTATTCACTCTTGATTATTAGTTTCATTTTCCTTCCATATTGCCTGAGACAGAAAAGAATCAGGGAGAAAAATTCAAATCCTTGATGGTTAATACAGACTTTACTTTCAGCAAATAATTACCTTTTGTACATTTGGATTGTACGCTATTCTACATGTTTCTATGTGTTAAGCATCTATGATGGAAGGATGAATAGAAGAACTAACACCCTGGGTATTAGTATAATCACCTTTAACTCCTCTTCCTTCAGTCTCCACATTTAGTCGGCATCAATTCTATTTCTTAAATGTCTCTAACCCACGCTCACCTCTCACTACAGCAGATGATTTTTCACCTGGATCATGACATTAGCCTGGCTACTAGTTAGGTGTCTTGCCTCTAGCCTCTTCACAACACTACCTCCAGAGTTAACAATCTGAACAGAATGTCCTCCTTACTGCTAACAGGTGTCAGCTGAAACTTACTAGTAAGGTCTGGCCTCAAACTACAATTCTTGCCTCATGTTTCCCAATGTCCCATCACTAGCCTATAGTCTACTTACATTCAGGAACTTCTGGTCTCTGGACAATCAAGGCACCCTCACATTCCTGCCCTAGGTCTAGTGATGGGTAGCTCTTGGTCCTTCTGGCTTTAGTGCAAACATCACTTCCTCTGGTGGGCTTTTCGGACTCTCCAAGCCAGAACAATTCACTTTCTCCATTTGACTCATGGCACTTGTCTAATACCATATTATTGCTTGTCAAACTGTATCATATTTAACTGCATACACATCTCCTTCTTTCTCTCTGTTTAGGTGGGTGCTAAATGGACAGGAATAGTGTTACTTTTTGCATCTGTGAGGTCAGAGTACTGGAGCATTGCTCAGAAAATTTAGCAGAGCATCTTACACATGATAGGCACTACAATAGATTTGCTGGTTGTTTTACTGAGCAACATTGAAATATGCATTTCCAGAACCACATGTAGACTTTAGCATTTGGTTTTGTAGGGCAGACCTGGGCCCTCTACTGTAGGTAGACACTGGGTAAGTGTGAGGGGGGAAAAAACCTAAGAAAACTTTATGTTTTTTTAAAATTTTTTGCCATTTGCATATATGGCATTTCCAAGTACAGATCTGGATAGCTTTAAGTTTCTCTGTCCAGGGAAATTAGATGAAAAAATCAAGAATTTAATGGTTGGCTTCAGTGATCTTAATAAAGCCTAAGGCAACACAGCTTCATTCCCCACTAGAGAAATGAACATTGCACCCTAGAGCAATGATTATTTTATCTGACTCATTCAACTGTATGTGAAGGGATTCCACAAAACTGAAACCAGGCATAGAACAGAATTCCTGTACTTTTGTAGTGGAAGAAGAAATAGAGTGGGAAAAAGGAATTTGGGTTCTAGACCTCACTATGGCCTCTAATTAAACCATTTAGGGTCTTGCTGCAGGAGAAGTATGGGCTTTGGAATTAAAGAGACCTAGGTTGAATCCGTGCTGGCTCCATCTATTACCTGTAAGACTTCAGGCAAAATGAAGAAACTATTTAAGTCTCAGCATCCTCATCCATACGGCAGGAAAAATAATGGCCTCAGTGGGTTGGCCTAAGAACTAATATGTGAAAAGTGCTCAGGACAGCAACTGGTGTATTTTAGGGACTCAGGAAATACTACATTCCTTCACTTCTTTGGATCTCAATTTTTACCTGTGTAAAATGTAGGATTTTTAACCACTTACTTGATAATCTCAAGGCTCTTTCCAGCTGTAAAATCTTACCATCTTTTTATGTTTAGAGGTACTAAGGATTGAGAATCTTTAAAAATGTTTTAAAAGCTGTTGCATTTTTATGAATGTGACTTTTTCTTCTCATTTCTTTGGGTTTCTTCTTTTTCTAGACTCTTAAGATGCACACTTAAATCTTTAATTTCCAAACTCTCTTCTTTTCTAATATATACATTTAAAACTATGCATTTCCTCCTTTTTATCTCTAAGCACCACTTTGGCTGAATCCCAAACATTTTAATATGTTGTATTTTCATTTAAGTTCAGTTCAAAATATTTTTAAATTTCCCTTGTGATTTCTTCCTTGACCCACAGTTCATTTAGAACTATTTGTTTAACTTCCATCTATTTGGAGATTTTGTAGCTCTCTTTCAGTTGTTCTTTAGTTTTTAATTCCACTGAAGTTACAGCACAAATTTAGTATAATTTCAATCCTTTGAAATTTGTTGGAACTTGTGTTATTACCCACCATATGGATGGATCATACTTTATACTTTATCAAATGTTCTATGTGTAACTGAAAAAAGGTATATTTTGTAGTTATTGGTTGTAGCCATCTATGAACGTTAAGTAGGTCATTGTCAAATTATTCAAATCTTCTACTTACGATTAATCATACTTAATGATTTTTGTTCTCTGCTTATTCACTCAGATACTAAGTCTGTAAAAATCTCCAACCACTATTGTGGATTTATCTATTTCTCTTTCTTTTCTGTCAAGTTTTGCTTTATATATTTACATACATGTATTAGGTGTTTATAAATGTAGGCATATTATATTTTCTCTCCAAACTGAACTTTTTATCATTATGAAATGTCCCTTTATTTTAGCTTAAAGGCTTTATATTTAGATATATAGGTTTACTATATGTTCAGGTGTAATGTTCTTGCTTGAAGCTTACTGGCCTTCTTGAATCTGTGTGAGTTGATGTCTTTAAACAGTTTCAGAAAATTCTCACCTATTACTTCTCTCCTATCCTCTGTCTTTTCCTGGTACTCCAATTATGCTTATGTGAGACTCTTTATGACTGTTTTCCCTGTTCTTTTAAAAAAAATTCTGTGCTTGAATTTGGATGTTTTCTATTGAATTCTGAGTTTACTAATCCAGACATGCTGTGTTCAGTCTACTGAGTTTCAAATTTTAGATATTGCATCTTTTAATTCTAAAATATCCATTTATTCACTTTTATAGATTCCATTTCTTTGTTGAAATTATCCACCTCCTCTTTCATTTTCTCTATCCTTTCCTCTATTTTCATTAACTTATTTATAATAATTATTTAAAAGTTTTTGACTGCCAGCACCATCATTTTGTTCATCTGGGGGTTTGACTTCTACTGTCTACTTTTTCTCTTACTTGTTAATCATATATTCTTGATTCTTTGCATGAATTGTCATTGTATTCTGGGCATTGTATTTAAGAGAGTTGGTTTTTAAGGTTCCTTTTCCCATGTTCTGGGGCTAATTATGTCATTTCCTTCAGGATTTGAACTGGGTACAACTAGGTTGTAATTTTAGTTGGACTGAGTTGACTTTGAATTAAAATGTTTCAATGGCAAGACTTGCTTAATATTTCTGCTATGTTTTAATGAACTTTGTCTCCTAAACATCAAGAGACCGTGGAAGACTTTGCTTGTTTTCCGCCTCAGCAGTCATCCCATGCTGTCCAGTGCTCAGCAAATGTGTCATGCAGAAAACTGCTGATGCTTTGGGGGCTCCTTTTATATAAAGCAGGCTCGCCAACAAAGGACTCTTCTCTTTGGAAATTTTGCCTAACTTCTTTTTTTTCAAGGTCCTATTATATCTTCTTAAAAATAGGATGTTCAAAATTTATTTAAGTTCACTTCTGCTCACACGCAGAAGTCCTTTGACTATAGTTTTAAATGAATGTTTTTCTTACCAATTAAATTATTGATTACTCTCCATTTCATTTTCTTTTCACCATATAATTCCTTTCACCACACAAAAATAAGCTGTCTTACATGAACTGTCAAACAGTGGCTTAAACTATGGAAATAGCTTATGTAGTAACAAAAATTTATTATAGAAGTACTATATATGTTAGCAACAACTAACTAAATGTCCTCTCTTGGCTTCTATTAGTGAGATAACTAGCTTTGTTTTCAACAATATTTTTTAATGCTTGCCCATTCTAATCTTCCTTTAGTGACAATCAAGTAATTTATTATTAAACCTATATTGGAATCGATTTATCATTGGAACTTAATTAGATCCTATTTTAGAACTATAATGACTAATTGATTTCAACTGGATAAACTTAATTTTACATGTAGAGCAGTCTTTGCCTCTCTTGATTATACAAGCAAGATGTAACTAGAAAATCTGAGGTTTTAAATTAATTTTTATTTAAGCTGCTAAAGGCCTTAAAAAAATCTAGATTAACTTGGATGAATTTCCAGTTCAAATCAATGACTATTGATTTTAGGACATTTTGGTTAGAAAACCCATACTTATAAATGTGAGAACTGAATCATACAAAAAACCTATGCATTTTGTTAAAGTACAAACCAAGATTAAGCATTTGTTTTAATTTTCCATGTGTGTATTTTATTTTGTATCTCTAAAATGGTAAATCAGGAATATATTGGAATGTGGATAAAATATTTTCCAAAGCTAAACTATTATAAAAACACTAACCCTTTCTTTAAATTCAATGATTTAAGAAATCTTACTATACGGTTTTAACTGAAAATTCTTTAAAGTAGGAAACTAAAATGAGTCTGAATTGTCAAGTAGGCATAACTCAACTCTGAAGGGGAGTGGTGACACAGGTGATAAAGAACTGATCTCTATGTGGCAGGTTTAATTCAATAGTGTTACTCCGTGACATACACACATGGAACGGTTTAGTTTTTACCAATGAACAGCTGTGAAATTTGCCTGGCAGAAAAATGTAAACTTGCTGAACAAAGATAGTTTTCTCAGTCTAATCCCTTAAGTTTTTATATTTCTGGTTTAAAATTTAGCCCAGTCCAAATGTCTACCTCAGAGCTTCCTCCGTCCCACCTAGTGCAGAGCCGTCTCCCGTGCAGCTGCCAGAAGCCGCCTGTGGTAGGCAAGGGCACAGCCTGCCCTCTGCTCTCTGTCCTGTGCCATCTGTGCCATTGACGGATGGCAGGGAGAATGTGTGCTGGGGGTGCACGTCTGCTTTGGCACCTGCTTACACTCAGGGAAGAATCGTGGCAGCAGTCCCACCTGCTTCGCTAGCCCATGCTGACAAATCACGTCTGTTTACATCTGTGTGATCTGGTAGCCCCAGGCCGGATGCTGTGGGGGCCTTGCCTCTCTGAGACTTCTGGGAATTGAGAAAGCATACCGTAGGCAGCACTCTCTTTGTCCTGACTCTGAGATATGGGGAATGCCCCTCTGAGAGAGAAGCCGTGGGCTCTCCTCTTACCTGTCTCGGTCCGTGGTCACTCAGTCCCTTTATTGGGTGCACGGGCCTGGCTTGGCTTTCCTAGAGTAGATTACAATGCCTCTACCTCAGTAAGCCTGCACATCATCCACACTGTGGATTGAGGGAATGTGCTGAGGTACTGTCTTCAATCCCCAGAACTCCCACACACTATAAGTAAGCTTTTCAAACTTCAGTTCTTCAAGCCAGTCGAGCACTTGCTTTTATCAACTTCTGCCAAGAGGTAGGACTTCGCCCACAGGCATTCTTTTGGGGCACTCCAAAGTTGGGGAAACAAGAGAAACCCCTTCTCCTCATAAACACACATGATGAAGAGGGACAGGGATGAGATAGCATTTACAGGGACTCTGCTCTCTCCCAAAAGCACTATTCTCTTCCCTTCCATGGACTACGTGGGCGGGACAGGGTGGTGGGGAAGAGTTTGCTGAACTTTCCACACTTCGCAGGGCTGAGGCAATTCATGCACTTAAAAGGAGAAGCAGAGATTTGGACTCAACTGTGAGCTGTCCTCCTGTTAACTGCAGTCCTGGTCAAAACCCCTCCTTGGGAGCAGGGAAAGGTCTTACCAAGTAAATGCCAGCAAATTCGTATCTGAGAGATGAATATATGCTCTCTACATTCTATGATATTTGTTAAGAATGAACCCAAAAGCCTTTTTATACTTGACTTTAATATTTGGTAGTCTGAATCAAGTCCTACTACCCTCTATATTCTGACCAGCAACATCTTCAAAGGGAAAATTTTCTTATGTCACATTGGAATAAATGTCCAGTATAAATACAAATTTTATTCTCATTTGAAAATAACTTAAATCACAAGTTAATAATAACTAAAGGTTGTAGAGCCCTTTATAGTTAACAAAGAAGTCTTACATACATCACCACACTTTGTTCCCACAACAAATATTTGATATTTATTCAACATTTACTGTTAGTTTACTGTTCCTACTTCTCCATTTTATGTATGTTGTAACTAAAGTATAGTGAGGTCAGTGACCTGCCCTGTCAAAACCAGGGCTCTAACTTAGGTTGTGAAGTTAGAATTCTGGGTTTTCCCACTGTCTGTGCCTTCCTCTGCACACACCTACAGCTGCTGTTCATCCTCAGGACACATGAGGTTTTCTTAGCATGATGTGTCTGAGTTAATGCCTGAGAGCAGGACTGGAGGCATGTCCAGGTGCCTAACTCCATGGCCCTGTCCTCCTTGTGACCAAGAAGCATAGCACAAACAGCAGTCCAGGATTAGCAGGCACAGCCTGCAAGTCTCTAAGACCTAAGGCCACATCCCAACTTCCAGAAAATGGAGTTGAAAAGAGCCAAGTGCATACAACACTGAGTCCAAGTTCCCTTTGGGCTGCCATTCTCTGGGCACTTAAAATGAAAGCTTTGTTTGGTCCTGAACTTACTTGTATCTAACATAAAGGCTAATATCTGTGAAGACTTTGAAGACATTTTTTCCATTCAGCAATGGTGATTTTCTTGCCCAAGGCTTTAGCATCAGGGGAAGTAATATGCCATGCTTTGCAACCTGCAGGGGTCATCATGACTTCTAGAAACATCACTAGACAACATTGGGCAAGGAAACTGGAGCTCAAAAGCGACACATATGCTCACTGTTACCATAGCTGCTCCAGGAACAGCCGTGAGAAGCGAATGTTTCCCTGTAAGCAGTGAGAGAAGCCTTTGTGATTTAGGGTTACCAGGGTGAATAATCCCACTCTGTCCACAGGGTTTCATCCTGGCTGCTCTGAGTTTCAACACGTAACAGGCAGTAGAAGGAGGGATACACTCAATGAAGCTGTTACTGATGTTCTATCAGTTAACCTTTACTCCCTAAACCTGCACAAATGTGCAAAGTTCTTAAATTATTCCTTCCCCGACGAGCACACTGTTAGAACTCATGGCCACGACTAAGTTTAGTTTGGGTATGACATGTTACAGGGTGACAAAAGAGGGAGAGAATGTTTCTCTCATTCCTGTATTTCTGAGGCTGGATCTGGACAGGTCAATGGAGATCACAGCATCAAGAGTCCCCAGTGCTCACCCACAGAGCTTTATACCTCCCTGGTCTGGCTTTCTAAGCATGGTGGAACCCAGTTGAACTGGCATTTCAATGTTTGAATCTCTTTTACAGCATCCTGGCCAGAGTGGCTCGTATTCTCTACTTTGATGAGAACTTTGTTGGTGATGTACTCATTACGATTTGAGCCAGGTGATTTCACCTTTAGCCAGCTTGGAGAGAGAATAACAATGACTACAATGACAAATAGCAACTAATACTTACTGTGAGTCACTCTAAAGTGCTCTACAATTTCAATTCATCCTCAGAATTGACCCTACGAGATAGATAACTATTATCATCATCTCCATTTTACAGATAAGGAAACTACAACTTAGAGTAGCAAAGAAATTCCTCCACTGTCACAGAGCTTTTCAGGGTCAGAACAGGGATATGTAACCCCAAACCTGAGAGAAACTATATCCTCCAACCTGTTCACCTGGTGCTGAAATTGGTTTCCTTGTAATTTCCATCCACTGGGTCCAAGTTCTGTCCCCCTAAGACCCATGGAAAAAGTCCTAATACCTCTTCCACCACTAGCTCTTCCCTTATCTAATGTGGCTTTCAGGGCTCTCTGTCTTCTATTCAGACCACAGGATACTGTTGTTAGAGGTCCATTCTTCAGCCCTTCCACAACCCATACCCCCACCACCCCCAACATCTGCAATATCTTTTTCTTGTCTGGCTTATTGCACCAGCTTTCTAATGGGTCTCTCTCCATCCTACACCCAGCAGCCTTAAAAACTGTCAGGCCTTAAAAATTATGTCAGATCACTTCCATTCTCTGCTTACAACTCTCTAGCTTCTCATGTCATTCAAAGTAAAAGTAAAACCCTCACAGCCATTTGCAAGACAACAGAGCTTCAAGATATGACCTCCAATCCCATACTTCCCCATCTTCCTCATATTTCCAGGCACACTGGTCTGCTTACTGTTCCCTGAACACACCAGGCATTTTACCAACTCCTTTCCTGGAACACTCTGAGATGGAATATCCCTTTCCCGCCACTCTTCCTGTCTCCCCTCCGAAGTCACCTCACCAATAAGGCCTTCTCCAATTGCTTACTAAAAATAACAAATCTCTCCCCTCACTGGTATTCCCTGTCCTCCTTTCTTTCTGTATTTTTCTCCATAGCATTTATCACCATCTAACTTACTGTTTTACTTATTTCTTTGATATTTGCCTGTCCTCTCCCTTTACCCCAACACAAGAATGCAAGCCCCATGGGGAAATAGAGGGTTATCTTTTAAGTTCAATTCTAAGGTTAGATCCTAAGAAACTGTCCCACAAAATGACCATTTCATATGGGTCAACCTACTACACCCCCAGCACAAAGAACAGACTCAGGCACAAAGTAGCATTCAGTAAGCAGGTGATGAATAAATGAATGATTTATCCTCATGCTGATACTGAAAGTATTATATAACTTCTATGCACTTTACTATCCTTGGTAAAGAGCTTTACTATTAAGTGATCAGATTTCTGCTATCATCTGCATCTGTCTTCCTAGTCCTATGGGGAACTGAATACAGATGGATGTGCAAAACAAAAATATTAAAAGCTCTTTTGTTGATACACTGAATTTAGCTTTTAATTGCATGATACACTATTTTCTTCATAGCATTCACTAGTAATTTTAACACTCATCCATCAGTCTCAAAACATCCCATGTTGAAAGAAGCAACTTCCCTGTCAAATTGGTAGATTTGTTTGGACTCAAGATAAGGTTCCTAAGCCAAATTAAGGCAGTGATTTTACACATTCACCTACCAGAGGGACCTACTTATCTTACTACCACTGTATTCTTTAGAAAACAGTGATGAACTAATAATGTTCCATTTAAAAAGTCTGTTAATATAGCTTATAATGAGCATCTAAGTGAGTATCATGGCAAAACCAAATTTTTTTCTACAGAGCATCATATTCTATTGGCAGATTTGACATAGTATATTTGGTTTAACAATGTTCCAGACACTGTGTAGAAACAAACAAAAAACCAGAAGTTCTAATATCAAGAAATAGAGATGCTATGATAGAATACATTATACAATAGGAACAATTAGGATAATTATTGTAGACTGACACAATAATCCTTATTTCTATTCACAAGGTGTTTTGGAAATGGTTGTCAAACCCAAGTCATCTCCTGATTACCATTTCAGATTATTCATCATTAATCTGCAGTGCTTCTCATGGAAAGCTGAGGGTTTTATTGTCAAATACTGAGGGCAAGGAAGTTAAAAAATTTTAAATAGATACAGAAAAGCAAGCATTTTCCCATTTTAAAAGCCCCTTAAAAATCACCAATCAGCAATAATTCTCACATTCATCCACAATTTAATATAAAGCATTAGTTTTTTTATACCCACAACAAAACATGGACCTGCAGAAGTTTTCAAACAATCCTCCAGGAGTTTCATGCGGGTCTTCTGGAGCTCAGGGTTGTCCCATTCATCTTCGTCAACTCCCCAGTACAGATCTATGACCTGGGAACCAATGGATGAGGCAGCATTAGTTCACCTGTGGGAAAATTTAGTGTACCTGTGGGCTTTATTCTTATTCATAATGTTACACTAAGGTGACTTGTAACTTTTCACTTTGCCGCATGTTTTCCCTTAGGGAGGGAAGATGATTTTTAAGCTCAATCTAAAGAGATAAAAAAAATTTTTTTTTATCCGATGGGTTGGGGATGAACATTGTAATTTCTTCTTTCATTCATGATTATACTGTTGATTTGGGCCCAGGGAAAATGAAATGTTAAATGTCAGAGATTTTGCAGTGCAGGCTTTCAATATAACAATAACAGGACTTAAAAAAATGTTTGAAAGCAGCTGGAATATGGTTATCATTTGATGCAATTAAACAACAGCATAAAATGTCACTGTATGCCTTAATGAGCAGGGAAAACCACAATGAGCAATAATATATACTGACCTGAAGCTAAACATCTACATTTCTTCAAAAAAAAAAAAACCCGAAAACTCTGCTATTATGTTTTATTCCATGGGGACAGACACTTTGTTTATGTCTGTTTTATGTGTAAGCAGTTTGGCTTTCATCAATATATATCTGAAAAACATGTATTGGAAAACAACAAAAGGTATGCCTTATGGAGAAGTGAGGATAATAAGATCTTCTATTTCCTTACTTCAAAGACTATGAAGGAAGATCCTAAGGGTCTGTAAAAACTTTTACCAGTACACTGTTTGAAAAATTTGCTATGGAGCAGTACGGGTTTCATCCCTTTACTCAACTGCTATCTACATAAGGTAAATGTTTCCAATGATAACTTTGAAGATTTCTTCTTTTCCTTTCCTGTTTCCAACAGCAGAAAAAAGAACCTCTCCTCCTTACTGGCTGTTTGCATGGTGTTCGGTAAGATGGAAGCACAGAGCCAGGTCCCCCGTTGGGCCCCAAGATGAGCCCAGGGACTCTGTATGTGTTTTATCTCTTGGCTATGGCTCCACATGGGTACATATGTACCAGATCTTTGTCTACCTGCATCTGAGGTTTTAGATAGCTGATAAGAGATATTATAGCTTCTTTAAAAAATATTCCCATGGCCCAGTTCATGAGTTTTTCAATATACTGATTTTGGGATTCTTCCCTCTAAGCTACCTTATAAGGTTTAATCACAATATTAAGGAAGCAGACAGCTGAGATTGTAACTTCACTGTCCAATATGGGAGCCACTAGCTGTGGTTATTTAAAATTAAGTATGTTAATGACAATGGAAAATCCATTTCTTTAAGTACTCAAGACTCCCATGTTGGAAAGCACAGATATAGAATACTTTACTATCACAGAAGGTTTAATTGGACAAAACTTAAATTACTGAAGTCATTAGAACAAGACATTTTCAGCCAAATGTCAATACTTTGTCGAACACAAATCTACTGTAATATGAGGGTAACTCTTAGTTGTGCCATGCACAAACTAACAACCATATACAGAGCCTGGTTTCCACCCTTTTGACTGATACTGTTTTGGATATATCTGAGGAAAGGTCTGATTTAGAGCAAGTGAAGAGAAATAGAAATGGTAAATATGAAGGCTATTAAAACAAAATAATAATTATAAAAATATATCATTGGGTTTGTAACATATAGATGTCATAGATATTACAATAATAGCAGAAAAAAGGAGGAAAGGGAGTAGAGCTATATAGGAATAACTGTTCTATAGTTCACTTTCTATAGCTCAGTGGAATTTAGTATAAATTGTAAGTAGATTCTAGTAAGATGCCTATGTCTTAAAATAACTAAAAAAATATAGTGAAAGATCATTAAAGGAAAATATTATGCTAGAAAATATTCAGTTAATATAAGGCAGAGATGTAAAAGAGGAATAGAGGAACAAAAAACACTAGACGTAGAAAAAGAAAGTAAAATGGCAGATGTAAATCTAACTATTTAATAATACCATTAAGTATGAATGTATTAAACAATCCAAAAGAGACATTGTCAGACTGGATAATAATTTTATGCAGTCTATAGGAGACACACTTTGGATTATACAGGTTGAAAGTAAAATAATGGAAAAGACATATGCAAACAACAGCCATAAGAAGGCTCACATGGCTATAGTAATATCAGAATTTAAAATATAAAGTGTAATTAGAAGGAAAGACTAACAACTTACAACAATCCATTGGGAAGATGTAACAATCACAATGTATAAGCAACTAACAACAGAGCCTTAAAAACTAAGAAGCATAGAACAGACAGAAATGAAGGGAAAAATAGACAATGCAACTATAATATTTGGAGATTTGATGCTCTCACATTCAATAATGGCAAGAATGACTAGTAAGAAGATCACAATACTAGGAGGCTGGAATAATACTATAAACCAACTAGATCTAATATATCTATAGAACAATCTACCCAACAACAACAGAAAATACATTCATCCCAAGTTATACATAGAACATTCTCCAGGATAGAACATACATTGCATGGTAAAATGAGCCTTAATAAACTTAAATGGATTTAAATCATATAAAGTATTTTCTCTGAATACAGTGCATTGACATTAGAAATCAATAATAGAAAGAAATTTGGGAAATTCACAAATACATGAAAATTAACACACTTCTAAATAATGAATGAGTCAAAGAAGAAATGAAAAGGGAAATTAAAAAAATACTTTGAGATGAATGAAAATGAAGACAAAACAGACCAACATTTATAGGATGCAGCTGAAGTAGTACTTACAGGGAAATTTATAGCTCTGAACACCTATATTAAAAAAGATCTCAAATCAGTAATCTAATTTTTTACCTTAGAACAACAGAAAAAGATCAAGAAAGAGCAAGCTAAAGCAAGTAGAAGGAAATATTAGATTACCATGGAAATCAATGAAATGCAATAGAGAAAAATCAATGAAACCAAAAGTTGGTTCTGTGATGATAGCAACAAAATGGTAAAAACTTTAGCTGCTTTGACAAAAAACAAAAAGACTCAAATTACTAAAATCAGGAGCACAGAAGAGGCCATTACTACTGACCTTAGAGAAATAAAAAGTATTATTAGAGAATGCTACAAACTGTATGTCAATAAATTAGATTACTTAAATGAGATGGACAAATTCCTAGGGAGTCACAGATAATAAACTGATGCAAGACAAAATAGAATATGTAAAGACATATTAAATAAGAGATTAAATAGCAATTTTAAAAAATCTACAAAAAGAAAACTCTAGGTTCAGATGGGTGCACTGGTGAATTTTACCAAAAATTTAAAGAAGAATTAATACTGATTCTTTATAGTCTTCTAAAAGTTAGAAGTGGAGAGAACACTTTCCAATTTATTGTATGAAAACAGTACGACCCTGGTACCAAATCCAGGAAAAAAAATATCACCAGGAAACTATACAGCAACATCTCATGAATATAAAACAAACAACCTCAATAAAATACTAGAAAATCTCATCTAGCAATATATAAAAAGGATTATACAACACAACTAGGTAAGATTTATCCCAGGAATATGAGGCATAGCATCAGAAAATCAACAAATGTAATACACTATATATCAATAGAATAAAGGACAAAGACTGTATGATCAATTTCAACAGAGACAGAAAAAAACAGTTGATAAAATCTAACACCATTTCATGATAAAAACACTCAAAAAACTACCTTCTTTAACCTTAATAAAGGGCATATATGAAAAAACTACATCTAACATCATACTTTAAGAAAGACTGATAGCTTTCCCCGTAAGATTAGGAACAAGAAAAGGATATCCACTCTCACCACTTGTATTCAGCATTGTACTGGAGGTTCCAGCCAGGCAATTAGTCAAGAAAAAGAAATAAAATGCATGCAGATAGGACCTAAGGAAATAGTAGACCTATCTTATTCATAGATAACATGATTTTGTATATTGAAAATCCTATGAAAACCAATAAAATTTGTTGGCACTAATGAGTTGAGCAAGATTACAGGATACAAGATTGATATGCAAAACCCAGCTGTACATTTATACACCAGCAATGGATAATTTAAGATAAATTAAGGAAACAATTACATTTAAAAGAGCATCTAAAAGAATAAAAACTCAGGAATAAAATTAATAAATGTAAAATATATACTCTGAAAACTACAAAATACCATTGAAAGAAATTAAAGATCTGAGTAAACTGAAATCTTTGGGAGATTTAATTTTTTTAAGATGGCATACTCCCCAGATTAATCTATAAATTCAATGTTATCACTACAAACCTTGCCTCCAGCTTATTCACAGAAATTGATAATCTGATCCCAAAATCCATATGGTAACTCAAAAGACCATATAAAATTCAGAATAACCAAAACTCTTGTAAAAGAACAAAATGGGAGGACTCACACTTCTGGATTTCAAATTTACTACAAAGCCAGAATAATTAAGACAGTGTGGTACTGGCATAAGGATATTCAATGTAATAAAATAAAAAATCCAGAAATAAATCCTTATTATGTATGGTCATCAACTGATTTCAACAGAGATGCCAAAATAATTTAATGAGGGATGAACAGCTTTTTCAACTGGATATTCACATACAGATGAACAAAGTTTGACCCCTACCTTACACCATACACAAAAATTAACTCAAAATAGATTATAGTCATAAATTTATGAGTTAAAACTATAAAATTAATTTTATATAAAACATAGGAGTAAATCTTTGTAACCTTGGATTTGACAATGGTTTCCTAAATATGACAGCAAAGAATAAGTAATCAAAGAAAAAATAAACTGAACTTCCTCAAAATTAAAAAATCTTGTGCTTAAAATACACTATCAAGAAAGTGAAATGAGCACTCTCAGAATGGAAGAAAATATTTGCAATTCATATAATAATGCACTTGTATCTAGAATATATAAGGAACTCCTACAACTCAAAAATAAGGTCCAATTAAAATGGACAAAAGATTTGAGCAGACATTTCTTCACATAATATATATAAATATATATAGATTGCCAATAAACACATGAAAAGATGCTGAATATCATTAGTTATCAAAAGACTGATAAAAACAAGTGCTGAGGATGTGGAACAATTAGGAACTTCATGCATTGCTGGGGAATATAAAATAGTGCAGCCAGTTTGGAAAACAATGTGGCAGTTCCTCAAATGGTTAAACACATGATCTTGCAATTCTCCTACATATATACCCAAGAAAAATAAAAACGTATGTCCAAACATGCACACGTATGTTCATAGTGACATTATTCATAATAGCCAAAAAGTGGAAACAATCCAAAGCCCCTCAAGTGATCAAGGGATAAATAAAACATGGGATAACTATACAATGGACTATTTATTCAGCAATAAAAAGTAATGAGATACTGTACATGCTACAACATGGATGAACTTTGAAAATATTATCCTAGTAAGAATCCAGTCACAAAAGACCACCTGTCCTATGATACCATTAAAAAAAAATGTCTGTAATACGCCAGATACAAAACCCAAATTAGTGATTGGCTATGGCAGTGAGGAGGGGAATAGGGCAATTAGAAACAGCAGAAGGGCACAGGGTTTCTTTTTGGGGTGATGAAAATCTTCTACAGTTGATTTTGGTAATGCTTATACAACTGTGAATATGAAAAAAAAAACCCCAGTGAATTGTACACTTTAAATGGACAAATTTTATGGTATGTGAATTGAATTATATCTCAATGACACTTAGCACATGCAGTCTGCATTGTGATTTTCTACAGGTTTTACATCCTTTAGCAAGAACAATGTATGTTTAAATCAAATACCTGGTATACTAAGCTGAACAATGAGAATTAAATATATGTGGACAAGATGAACAAGGTTAAAGTCAAATAATAAAGTTAGCCTAAGTGTCACATGATTTGCCGTCTCTGGGAGTCTTTTGTAATTGTTTTTGCATCTATTGTTTCCTTAAAGTTTGGACACCACTGCCCTCCTCCAGGCCTTCATAACTCCATGTCTCCTTACTTCAATAGTTTTGTTTAAATATTCTCCTGTTTTCAGCTTTTCTACCATAAATTGTTCTTTCGCACCTGTCTTTATGGGCAGAAAATGAAAAAAGATAAAATCAAGCAACCAAGAAGACAGGGAGGAAATAAAGAAATGAAACATCTAACTTATGTAACAGAAAACACCATTTTGGGTAAACAGATATGCTTTTATCTGCATGATCAATAACTGGCAAAGAGCAGCTAAAACCCTAAGCTCTCAAGGAGACAAGATTTATTATATACTTAAAAAAATTAAGTTTAGCTTTTAGCCTAATGTCCAGGCACTGCAGACACTGGAATCTAATTTGCTATTTATTGGAATACTAACTTGTTGACAGCACATGTTTTGTGCCTTTATTTATCCCATCGTTAACTATAAAAACTCAGGAAAGTAATTTGATTTTATCTTTTTTTTACTTAAAGCCATCTAACTTGGTTTAATATATTCTTAGGGTAGCTAATTTATCATGTTTATGATAATGGGCCAAATTGGTCTGAAAACAAGAAGCCAGCAAATAAAAGCCCTAACAAATTTTACCACTTGAAACCAGACACAATCATTTAAATACCAAGATTACCAGACAAACAATAAAGTAACCTGTAAGAAACAAATACTAAACTCATGCTTTACTCAAAACAAAGTTAAATTTGAGTTCATAATGGCTTCACTGTATCATTTCTTCAGAGAAACTTTAAATTTAAATATATTCCAAAATATTTTCCTTCTCAATTTTCTCATGTCATATGACACTTTCTGAATGCAAAGCAAAAATTGTAACTGTAACTACAGAGACAATATGATTTTGTTTTTGAATAAATACAATACTGAAGTGAAGGCTTTTTCTCAAAGGTATTACAATAGGAGGCTGCATTTTCATTTCAATGATTCTGTCATTGCCTGGGGGCATTTCCTCTGTAGGAATTATCTCATTTTGTATTGAAAAAACACTTGTCACTTTATAGTTGGAGTTTGTTTTTATTAAAAATGGCATTTCACCAGCCTTGTTGGCCTTTACCTTTACAAGACATGGCTTTGAAAAGACCTTTAGCTCTTTTCAAAAATCAGACCTATTCTTAAAGGGTTTAACATCTACCACCATGAAAAATATTCAAAAGAACACTGAGTAGGTTCAGAAAGTTTTGAATAGGGACATTGTTGTGCTATGGATATGACTTTCAAGGTCCATACAGAGATCAAGACAGTACTCATTTGAATTTGTTTTAGCAGTTGTGTCTTTTTACCAGAATGTTCTCTCACAGGAGAAGGTAAGCAGGGAGGAGTCTGAAACCTCAGACTAGGTTTGTCAGATATATTTACCAGCAGTGAGTTAAGGTTTATAGCTATGCTAATTCTTGCTTTGGTTAAGTGACTTTCCCCAGAAAGTTTCATAGGATACAAGAAAACACCACCACCTACTCTTCAGGCCCACATTGTCCATGGCTACAATTTTACTAGGACTATTGCAAATACTGACTTTTAGTGACCTGCAATTAGTCTCTTGGCCATGAGTTGCATGACTAAGATATAGGGAAGCATGATAAAGATAGACATTTCTGGGAAAATCTGGTCTTAAATCAAGCACAGCATGCCTGGCTGGCCCCAGTAGTCATACAGAACGACCAGTAAGAAAAAGGGTCCAACAGTACAAGGTAGGATGACACTTCACCCAAAGCCTCATGAAGACAACCAGCTGCTGAGAAATAATGTCTCTGTGTCTTGGGAGATTTAGCCTCTGGACAGCCCTAACAGTTACAATGTGATGGTAAGGAACAACTAAACCATGAACTAAGGCAGGACCTCTGACTACTTAAGCTTGATGAACATGGAGACAGAGGGAAAGTACCAGGGGTACTGGAGGCAGGCAAGGAGCTGCAAAGCCGGAAGCCACTGAGCATCTGTGTGGAGTGTCAGCTGGAGAAGCTCACTCTGTAAAAGAACCTCAGCCAGGCTGCAACTGGGTACCAGCTTCCCCCAGCAGCAGGGCATCTGACCCCAAACAAAGTATGTGCCCCAGTAAAAAGCCCAAAGTCGGCTCTGTTCCTGTCACTGGGATTCCAACCACCACTGCGCTGGAGTGACCTCAGAGTGTCCCTTGCTTGTATTACACTGTGACTCCCTCCTCATCTCCTTGCTCCCAGTCTTGCTTCTTCTAATCCATTCACTACCCCACAGGCAGAGGGACCTTTTTAAAATTAAGTCTGATCACCATAGCTAAGATTTCCTTTTACTCTACCAGATACTACGTAAGAGTAATTTATTTACTCCTTAAACTTACGAAGTAGACAAAAACATCCCTGTTTTACAGATGAAAAAGCTGAGGCTTAGAGAAGTAACTTACTCCAAGTTACACAGGCGCACATATTAGAGATGGGATTTGAACCTGGGCTGTTAACGTTTTCGTGCTTTCCATCCCCTGAATATAGTATCTACAATCTATGACCTGATTTATGAGATCTTCCATGATCTAGTCTCTGCCTAGCTCTCCAACCTTATTTCATACTGTGTTCTCCCTCACTATTTATGTTCCAGCTATACACTTCACCCATGTGTTTGTACACCATGCATGTTTATGTATATATTGAAATACACGTTTGTACATGCATATGTATCTACATATATACTTCTATTTAAATACCTATACACATCTATGTAAATGTTCATGAATGTGCAAACAGAAGAGGCCTTTTGGTGCAGTGATTAACAGCCTTGGTTCAAATCCTCACTGCCACTTATTAGCTATGGGGTCTTTAGCAGTTATTTACTTCTGTATTTCTAAGTGTACTCATCTAATAAAATGGAGAACATGGAATTTACCTCCTATTATCATAGCAAGGATTAAGCAAGTTAATACATACACAGCACTTAATAATAAGTGCCTGGCAGGTAGTGAGTACTACATAATGTTAAATTTCCTCCCCAAATTTGCTTATGAAAATATGTTCCTTCTGCCTGAAATATTTTTAACCTGGCCATCTGCATCTACCTATCCTTCAGGATTCAGCTTAGACATTAGTTCCTCAGCAGGCCTTCCTGATGCCTCTATGTTCAATGAGGCCTTGGTCATGCACACCCAGAGCGCCCTGCATTTCCTTTGCAGCAAAGCGTCATCCTGGTCCCCGTTGTTTATGATTGTCTTCTCTGTGAGAGTGTAGACATCATGAGGGCAGGGGCTATGCTTGTTTTCAACACTCTGTGGTGTCCGCTGCACCCAGAACTCCACATGGTGCAGAGCAGAGGCTCGCCAAGGAACTGTGAGTAAATGAAGGAGACCAGATGAAGCCACTGAGGCCAAGCACAGTAGTCCGCCCCTGAGATTTGGGCAGACATCAGTGAGGAGGTAACACAGGAGTCTGGGCTTGAAGGACACACGCACAAGAGATTGTTCTTCAGAGAGCACCAAAAAAGACTCCTAGACAGAACATGAAGACAGAAATATGACACACCCTGCCTATACAGAGATGATAAAGTCATGGTATCATGATTCTGGGAACTGAAAGAAAGCTAGAAGAAACACTTTGCTTTACTGGTAAGAAAACTGAGTGTAAGTTACTTTTTCAATGGTTTGTGACTAATTATCAACAGAACAGAACCCTTAAATCAGTGCAAAGTCTTGTTAAAAGGTCTCCTATCCCTCTGATGAGAAGTGAAAAATGAGGATGGAAAGAAATAGCTATCCTGTGTTCCTAATTTGAGAAAGGCTTCGTGGTGATTGTACCTACTTGGGATACTTAAAAGTCACCAACAAATGCGGATCTCTCATTCTGCTTATTGAAGGACTAAGCTTCTTGGGGGATTTCCAGTATCAGGGTAATCAGACAGCCATGATTTTGCAGAATTAAATGTTCAGCAAGGTAGAGCTTCTTCAGTAAATTCTGGAGCTCTGCACAATGCCACTGCTCTATACTTAGGAGAAATATTAGAAGATTTTTCTGTGCACACAAAGTAAAGGAGGAGCAAACTGTATGGTCTTGGGAAGTCAGGTATGACTTCCAGCTGCACTAGTCCATGCTGCTGATATGGTGAGCCAAATAGCAACAGTTAAACTGAAGCAGTGAAGGTCGGTTATGACAAAATGCTCCCTTTCCCTTTTATCACCTTTATTCATGTTCCTTCTTCCTTTGTAGAAGCTGGCTGATGGATGGGAGAAGGATGATGGAACATGTTTATAATACTCTTAACAGAATATCAACTTGGCAAGACCTGTCCAGGCTTTGATAGATGGAACTGAAATGTGAAATGAGCTGGACAAACTGAAGTGCTGGCCTGAGGGAAATGATGTGTGATTCAATGACGGGATATGCATTTCACTTGAGAAAGAAGCATACATCTGGTTAATAGAAAGTGAAAAAAAGGCATGATTAGTCAACAACATGGAGAAAAGACTAGGTGCATCATATCTGTCCGTTATAAAGCCAACGAGGTATTCTGGCAATTCAAGAGACCAAAGGCATTCTGAGATTCTCGGTATGCAGACAGTTGGGAGGAAAATTGCACAGAGGGGACTGGACTTTATAGAACAGGGGGCAGCAGTGGGACAAGAAAGAAGCGGTGTAAGAAAAGGAGGAGGACACAGCAGTTGACGGACATTCAGTGTCAGACCAAGTAATTCAGTTATTCGTAATAAGGTCAAGCTAAAACGAGATTCACATAATTTGACTTAACCTACAATTTTGGTGTGCAAAAAGAAGATTCTTTATTTTGTCTAAACTTAGTTTGGGCTTCCTGCCCAAGTCTCCATCCTCAGGTTAGCAGGAAAATGCAGTTCTATCCCATTTAAACCTCAGTTTGAACTTATGTTTTAAGGGCTCTTTATAAAGTGCTTATTCTCTCTTGGATGAAGATGCCAAGTCTTTCAAAAATCTTGGCTTCCCACTAGCTCTCTTCCTTTCCCTAAAACAGCATCTGGGTGACCTTACTTCTAGGGGAGAAATGAAGTTCTTGAGCATAGTTCCAGGTGATGCCCACCATCTGCCTGGTTGCTGGCATCAAGGCTTGTCTTGGGGTGGCTGTAACTCACGGACTTGTCTCTTCCTCTCAGGCTGGCCAACCTGCCCTGCTGCAGATGAGAAATCCAAGCCTTGGGGCCCATGACCCATCCAATTTGTTCACCCCAGGCCCTTTGTGTGGTCACCTCTCTCTGATAGGGAGGCCAGCAGCGGCTCTGAACTCAGCATATGGATGGCCCACAGTAACTGGGGGCACCTTGGGGAAGTTAAACCTCAGGGTCTCTGAGCTCTATGACCAAGATGCGGCTGTGCCCAGATTTTGTTGGCTGGGGGTGGCAGGAGGATGATCGTTGTAGGGCAATCTCTTTCCAGAGTCCTAAGTAGAGAGCAGAAGCAAGTTGTCCTGAGTATTATCTATCCACCCACTTGTTTTTACTTATCTAACCCACTTCCCCTTTTCTAAAGCAGAACTCAGAGGAAGGAAATGGGGAAGCATGTCTACTGAACTGTGCCTCTCTCTTTCCTTCCACCATTCTCCTAGAGATCACATGGGGTAGGTCCCAGCTCTGCCATACTGACAAACTGGGCCATTTTCTCTACATATTAGATTTCCAAGGCTAGAGTTCTATGGTACTGGTTGATGCTCAAGAAGTGATTAAAAGAATTTAGTTAATTCTTCTAATTCTCAAGATAACAGTTTTTGTCTTGATGCATAATCCTTCTTGTATTATGATTATAATTCAAGACAATATTCCTGAATATACTTCCCATTCATATTTCTTCTGCAATAGACACTAAGCACCTCTCACAGATGCCTTTGGCCAAAGGTCTTTTGCTGTACTCAGAAGAGCAAAAGAAAAATACATGAGAATAATTTCATTACACTAGATTTTTGATCAGGAGAAAGACTTAAAAAAGTGAAAGACAGAAATTAACATTGGTTGAGTGACTTACATGTGCCAGGGACTTTGTTTAGCTCATTGAACTCTCATAACTATCTTGGAAAATAAGCACTATCACATTCATTTCACAGAATGGTCAATTATGTGTCAAAGCAACTGACCCCAATAAATTGATCAAGCAATTTATCCAGAGCCACAGAACTGGTAATTTGTAGATCCTGAATTTGAATCTGAGTCTAACAGAAACACTTATCTTGTTTTCATTATATTCCATAAATGGCATAATGTGCTGCATTTTATTAAATCCAAAATGTCAGTTGTAGGCTGCCCAAATATTGTACATTCCACTAAAAAAGAAATGTACTTCCAATTACACTGTGACACATTTATCTGTAGGAGAAATCTTGCTTTCTGAGATGTAAAAATGCTTAAAAAACATGCATTGTAGAATGAATGAAATCTGGTAAATACTGCTCAAAGATGATTATTTGAGCAGCTGTGGATAATCTGGACCAGAACACAAAACACTCAGGATAGGGACAGATCAGAAAATGTTCCCATAGTCATTCAGCTATTAACAAATGGAAGCCTGAGTAAAGACAGAGCCTTGTGAAATGGAAATAAAAGGCAAACTTGTAAGAAACACTGTGGCAGGAGAATCAATGGGAACAGTGGCAGTTTGGATCTAGGTCAGAAAGGGTGAAGAATGGACTATAAGCCAAGCCTTTAAAATCGGAAGACTATGAAATAGTAGTGTTTGGTAGAAAGACAGACATGAGCTGCTGGGGAAGGGGAAGATGAGGTTCAAGGAAAAAACAGCCCAAACTCTGCCAGGTAGGGGGTCCCACATTGTGGATAAAGTGAAGGTTCTTATGGCCAGGATTCTCACCAGGCCCTGGTTGGCTGGCTCACTACACACGTGTGGGCAATATGTTGTTACTGACTGTATAAAAAGAGCTCCGCCCAGTGCTCTGGGTGACACAGTGGCATGGCTGCAAGGGCTGCACGAGAGCAGAGATGAGACTGGAGTGGTGGCAGTGCCAAGGACAGAGACTGAGATGGCTGCAGGGCCAGAGAGGCCCAGAGGCAGAGATCGGCTTGCTGCATGTAACTTGCTCTGAGTGGACGGGATTCTAGTAATTGACCTGCCACCGTGGGAATAAAGTTGGGTATAAATCCTTTCACTCCAAGAATGTTCCACTGTCATTTTTCAGTCTCTTTGAATCCATAGTGAACTTGCCCAGGGCTGAAAGCCATTGGCAAGACACACGTGAAGACAACAAAGGCTTTGCAGGGAGATAACTTCTTGCCTTTTGCTACCAGGCCAAACCAGTCCCAACTTGACCCCAACGTGGGTGCAAATAAAATTAAGAACGCCCAAACCACACCTCATCATAATCTCATTAAAATAAAATTGTGGTCCCCTCCCCTACCCCAGCCATGGGCTTTTCTGTGTGCATTTTGGGAAAAGATGTGCACTCCAAGAAGAATGGGTGTATAACTAGAGCTGTCAATCAAATGACCTCACTCTATCAATCAAAGAAGTGCTGTCCAGCTAGGTCATGATAAATAGACCCTCCTCTAAAAGTTCGGGGCCTCTGTCTACCTTGATTCTGGCCCGTTCATATTGGAGTATACTGAAAAAAACTTTCCCTCTGCTTTGCTCTTGTGTTTCTGCCTTTCAATTCTTTGCTCCGGTGGGGATAAGAACCAAGGAGAACAAATTCAACCCCTAACAGCAGTGATTGAGAAACTGGGAACTGAGAGGAGGAGGATGGGCTCTGTTTCAGATACGGGATTAATGTTCAAGACCAGGACTGTCTTCATGTGCCTGTGGAGGGGGCAGAGCTGGAGATGCTGATGGGATAACTCACATAAGCACCAGCTTAGGGAGACGATGACTCTCTAACTGGGGGTCTAGAGACAAAAAGCCAGGTGGACAGGTGTGGACCTGTGCTGCTGAAGGAAACACGGAGATGGAACCTCAAGCCAAGAAAAGAAGGACAAATTCCAGATCAAAGGGCTCAGCGGGCACCTTTGCCAAGGATGAGCATCCGTCCCTTTGGCGCCTTCATGTGGCATCACAATGTCATCGTGAGGCAGGAAGCAGGCACGGCAAGCTCTCCCTGCTGGCAGGAGCTGCAGCTTCCATCCTCACACCTCCTACACACCTAGGCCCCCGACACTTGTCTGTCAGAGAGAAGGAAGAGAGCTGGCACCAGCACTGGGGAGTTCCTCCTCTGAGATCAAGTTACTATACTTCATTGCAAGGGCATATGGGGGAAATCTTTTTAAAAGCTATATGCAGTAAGGTTGCAAGAAGGTAACAAATGGCACCCATCAAGACAAGGCTGTTCACTAATATCAGGAAATAAGCATCCATCACCTGCCTCTCTCCATTTCAGTGTAAGCCTTAAGACAGCAGGCAAATGAACTGCTGGCTCTCAGTTTTAGTCTGTTGCCTCATACATACTATTATTCAGTCCTGATTCCTGAAAGTTGCATAACTACTTCAGGTTATGGACCTTATTAATGCAATGTACAAAAGTGAGCAAATAAGAGAAACAGTTACTAATTTGACAAGTGAAATGATTCTCTTAATCATCTGGAATTTTTCACACGTACAAATAAATTTCCCTTCCCATTGCAGCTCCTGTGTCCGCAACTTTACACCACTCCCCTCTAGGGCTGCACAGTCCAGCACCTGAGCCTCTGGTCACATATGGGAGTCGAGCACCTGAACTGTGGCCAGTCCAGATTGGGATGTGTTATGAGTGTACAACATACACTGGACTTTGAAGACTTAGTATGAAAAAAGAATGTTAAATACCTTATTAATTTTTAATTGATTACATGTTGAAGTGATAATGTTTTGGTTAAAATGACTATATATAATATCTTACTAAGATAAATTTTACCCGATTCCCTTCACTTTTTAAAAGCATTGTCAGTAGAAAATTTTAAACTACATTTGTGGTTTGCATCTGTGACTCACAGTATACTTTTGCAAAGCACTGGTCTAGACTCTCAATTTGTAGATCTTATTCACTTAATCGGTCAATTCACTTCAACCAACCAACATTTATTATGTATATAGTATGAGCCAGGTACTTTAAAAATGCTGGTGATATAAAGATATAAATAATATGATTTCTGACCTCTAAGAGCTCTCAGTTAGTGGGGAGGTGCATTTTCAAGGCAATTTAAAAAACGTCATGACAAATGCTATTAAAGATTAGGAATAAAGCACTATGGAATTTTAAAAGAAGGAAGTTCACTGTTTCTTGAAGAATGAGTAGAAGTTTTTTCAGTCACTTGCTTGGGGGACAATTTAAGAGCAGCCTACACAGAGGGCACAGTGGGTATGAAGACTCAGGGAAAAGGAAGAATGAGTTTGGGGAACTGAATGTAATTAAGAAAGGCTCAAATAGGCTGCCTGTGGGAAAGGTGCCAGGTAAGACCTCAGCGGTAGACAGGGGTGGAAAAGAGAGCCTTTCGTGCTGCTAAAGAAGTGCAGACTGTCTCTAGGAGATGAGAGTCACCTTTGCATTTCAGAAATATGTAATACTGTGGGAGACGGACTGGGCGGGTATGGTGGGTAGAGGAGGGCTGAGATGTTGGAAAGAAGGAAGAGATGAAGGGCAGCAGACCAGTGGCATCTCTGTGGAGATAGTGGAGATGACAGTAATATAGACTTGAGCAAATGGCAGACTGAAGAAATAGTTAGGGAGGGACAATAGCAGGTCTTTGAGATTTACTGGATGTTAAAGGTGAAGAAAAAGGAACAGGTTTATGAACTTTGGTGACTAAGATGAAATGAGATAAATGTTAGGTACCCACTCAAGAAGCTAGCTACAGAATACATTCTTAAGAATGATAATTAAATTGAGCAGCTGCATGAAAATGAAAAATGGATGTATCCCAAGCATCCAGGTGAGTCAAGTGGCCCCTACTTTGGAGATCCCTCCTCTAACCAACTTCACTCCTGGCTCAGGGTACCAGAGAGGACTAGATGGGGCAGATTTATAACAATTCAGGGAGTAGAAGGTGGGTTATTTGGGAACAATTAATGAGTTCTTGGAAAAACTAGGCCTTGAGCTGGATATTGAAAAAAAGAGTGGAGGAAAAAAGGGTATTTCTGATGGAAGAACTGAAATAGACATAGCGAATGAGATTTTAAAGGCAGGAATGAACCTTCAGCGAGATGCGCTCCAAGGACGGGCTAAGAATGGCTTGACTAACATGGAGTGCTTATGTTGAGAAGAGTGGGAGATGAAGTTGAAGAGACAGCCAGGTCATATTAAAGTGGGATCCTAGAGGCAGCAGGAAAGCCACTGAAAGCTTTCAAGCAATGGAACTGAACAGCATGACATTTAAGCAAGATTACTCATGGGATCTTGTGTAGAAAAACTCGAGTAGGGTGATGGTGTAGGCAGTTCTGCTTAACAAACTAAACCCCACTAAATGTCAAACATTCTTCCAGGCTCTGGGGACTTAGAAATAAATGAGATCTAGTCTCTTCCTCAAAGACTTGCAACCTCTTGGGGGTAAGCAGGGAACAAAATCAGTTAAAATACTTTTTGTTCATACTATTTTTGAAGCAATGAGAGGTATACCAGGGTCTCAGCAGTGAGAATGGAGTGGAAACATCCAAAGCAAGAAACCTGTGGATACAATCACAAGACTTTATTTATTGAGTCCAGCACCACCTGCTTTTGCCTTAATCTGTCCTGATTTTCCCCAATTTATTCCCTTGCTCTTCCTTTTTATCACCTTCTCTGTAGCTGAGGGACCTTACTGAATACTGGGAAATTAAATAACATATTATTTAAACACCTTGTCTTTTTCTGAAACCATATGTATTCTCTCTACTCTGAGTGGGCTTGACATTATTTCTATTCAGTTGTTTCCATCTCTGAGCAACCAACATATTTGTATTACACATAGAATTAATTGAAGTTCACATAGAGCATTTGATACTCATATTCATTAATTTAAATGAAAAAATAAAGAAAACAGCCTGCCAAACAGCCAGATAGATAAAAGTATATGGCCTTGTGAGTCCATAGTCTATCAACTTAATTTCATAAAGATTTAACTAAATGACCTATTATGTGCCAGATATTTGACTAATCATCAATAACTTGAATATGACTCAATTTCAGTCCTGAGAACTTTTAGACCTTACAAACAGGTGATGAAAAATTTACTTAACCAGATGTCTCATTATTTCTACGGCTCACTCTCTTCCATGACATGATCATCTCTTATCTGCACTATCTTCCTGCTTCTATCATTCCTTACCACCCCCATTCTAGTCCCTCACAGAGCTTGAATCTCTTGAACTTAAGTCCTATAATGTCACTCTTTCCCTTATTACTCACTAAAATTCTAAGTCCTTAATCTTGGCCCACAAGGTCCCATGTTATCTGACTTTAATGTCAACTGCTACAATTATTTCCCTTACTCCACTCACACTTGACTTCTTTAATGTTACTAGAATATTCTAAACATGCTCCCATGTCAGACCCTTTTCCTGGTTGCCTATGCCTGAAATTCTTCTCCCAAAACATCTGTATGACTTGCTCTATCACTTTCTGCAGATCTCTGCTCAAAGGCCATGTTATCACTGAGTTCTTCTCTGACTACCTTGCATTCTCTAATCCCTTACCTTGTTTTATTTTTCTTAAACAAAACACATCTACTACCACTAGAATTATCATTTATTGTCTCCCCCAATAATAATGTAAGCTCCACAGGTGGGTCTGATTGGTTTGCTCATAAACTCCCAGCACTTGAAATGGTCACGGGCATGTGTGGTCAATACCCAATGAATACTTGAATGAACTGGATAAACAACTGGAAGTTAGGCTTAGGATTTTAGGGCAGCAAAGAGGAGGGTGCATGTCATATCCTAGGAGGGACAGGGGGATCAGAGAAGGCTCTCTGAAGCAAGTAATGTTTAAGCTGTGACTTCATTCAGTCATAAGCTCATTCATTCATTCATTCATTCATTCACTCAACACATTCTTAAGGAGTTTTACTATGTGCCAGGCACTACTGTAGGACCAGGAACATAGCTGTCATGAAAGCAGACAGGTCCCTGTTCTTGTGAAACTTATAATCTAGTGGGAGAGAGACAATCAGAAAGTCAGTACGTGAGTAAACAAGAAAAATATTGGATATTGACACATGCTATGCCCATTCCTGAAATGGGGATGTAAAAGAGCACATAGATGGTTACTTTAGGTCATAGGGGAAGCAGTTCTAGGAAGTGACATTTCAGTGGAGACCTGAAGGACAATAAGGGAGCACTCATGTGAAGATGAGTGGGGGAGGATTCCTACAAAAAGAGAACAGCCAGGGCAAAGTCCTTGAGTGGGAATGGGCCTGAAGTGTTCAAGGAACCAAATGGGGTTCTGCTCCAGGGCAGTGGTCAAGGACAAGAGGGACATGACTGGGGGTCTTGAGAATGAGCAGGACTTCGGAGGTGGAGCAGGGGGAAGAACCAGACTAAAAGCACTGTTGGTAGAGAGGACAGCAGAAAGGCAAGGAGACATGGAATGGAACACGGAATAGACTGATGTGTTTGCGTGACTCTAGGAAATTTGTTTCTCTTGGGTTCAGTGCATGACCAGAGATGGAATCCTGTTTGGGTGAACTGGCTTTTTTTCATGAAGCTTCTGGCATCATATTTTCTTGCAGTTGAGAAAAGAGAACTGTCTCTCTGAAAATATATCCTCAGGTAAAGCTATATTCAACCTACCAGAAAGACTATACTAACAAAGTATGTTTTTAAAAGATTTAGACATACAGGTGAACTTCTTTTAGGCTTAAAGGTAGAAAGGAAATGTAATCTTGCATATTTTATTTATTCCAAACACAGCCTCAGATATGTAAGCTGTCACTGCCCTCCTTTTAGACACTGAACTGAAGGTGCATGGGTTAAGTCCCCTGCAGTAGAGCCAGGGCTCAGTTCCCTATCTTCTTTGCCCAGAGCTGTTTTCACTGCTCATCGAGTGATTCAGTGCACCTGCCTAGAATGATCCTTGCCATCAATTTATTCTATGGACCTGCTTCTACAGGTTTCCTCTGGCTTTATCTGTCTTCTGCTGTACCTACTTATAATGTAGAAAATATGCTTTTCTTTTTTCCCCCCTCAGCTAATCCTAATCAACACCATATTTTATGGGGGCTGTTACATAGCTCAGTACCTTCTTCCCTCTGCTGATAAATATGACACAAACCAAAACAAACTAAAAGATGGGACTAATATGCATGAAAACATTTCTTTATAGTTAAATGGAGTCCTCCAAGGAGTGTTAAAGTCTTTGCAAAACTTGACAGATCAGAATTTTTGTAACAGTTGAGACCCTGTTATCAGTAGAACCAGATTCCTCAGGGAGGGTAGTGCTGAGTTCACAACAAGGAATTTAATCTAGGTTCCCAATTTACCAAGTCAATGGTGACTTATGCATAACCATTTAATATGTGTGTTATAATTGACTGTGGCTGATGGCTGACTGACACTATGCACAGAGATTGAAGCCATTTGAAACTAGTATTTTATGCATCATATTAGAAAGTATCATGAAGTTTACCAAAATAAAATATTTCTTCAGGAGGCACAAATCAAGGGTGAAATTTTCTGCTACTAACAGTGGTGCATTGTGCATTTATATCACAAACCTCTAAGTACATATACCTCAGTTAAGAGCATTGGAGTATTAAGATGCCCATTGTAAATGAGGTTGAAAATTTTTGACTAACTCTATTGCAGGAGTCATTTATTTTTTACATTTTGAATGTCCAAGATATGACCAATGTTTTCTAGTACTTTTCTATTTGGTGTCAAAATCAATGGTGTCTAGAAATGCCAGGCTGTTCATGAACTTTAGTGATGATATGCAGACTTACTGTCTCTTCAAATGCTGATTTTTTTTTTTGTAAATGGTAAATCCTTTAAATGCCTTTAAAGGAAAAAGGACCTCTTCCACTGTGAAAAAAAACTAAAAGGCAAGATAGAAGGCAAGGACCGGCCAGGCTGTTAGAAGGAAATACTTGTGAGAAAGTTCATCTCAGTTTAGATGCAAAACATTTCTAGAGCTCATGGCTTAAAGGCAGGTAGTCAGTAACCTTCACCTTTTTGATAATAACAGACTGTCAAAGAAGCAAATAAACACAGTTCAAAGAAACAGGTGAGCCCAAACCAGGCAGGATCCAAGGAACAGCATAAAAGTGCAAAATACCAAAAATGGCTATCGTATTTCTATTTTCCAGTGTTTCTTTTTAACCATGCTTAAAGAAATGATATTTTTCAGGGCTTAAAACTTGTCTTTTGGAACACCCAAGTTGTGATAAGAAACAAACACAAATGTTACTTATTTAGCTGACATAATTAAAAATGAAATTAATATCAGAGTTACCTGAAATTCTAATCCATAGTTTTCTCTGCAGAATTCTCTCAATTTAGGATACACGTTTTCTTTTAGTGCCTGTCTTTCTGCTCCTGTGTCTGTGGTAGAAAAACAAACACATAGAAAGTGAGTTATGTCCACACATGCATATGTAGCTGGAAAACAGTGAAAGTTTACAAATGAATATTAACATTACTATAACCAAGCTGGAGTGCTGCATTATGAAATTATGGGATATTTGATTGCTGGCGAAGACCTGCTCTTAACAGAGGAGGGGGGTCAGAGATCCCTCCACTAGGCACACACAGGGAACCCCACTAGGCAGTTCAGTGTATGCTGGCAGAGCTGAGAATTCACAGTTGATTCTTTATGCCCATGTGGACCTTCACATGGAGCTCTGAAATAGCCACAACCACACTGTCTTTGGAAGACATAGAAGGAGAAATGGTAGGGCTATCAGGTATTTCAGTCCCATTAAGTGTAAAAGTTACAAAAACACACACAACACACACACACACATTAGTTACTGACTTCCCCTTTCTCCTCCCAAGGAAAGAAAAACCAGACTCAAGCACTATTTCCTCTGATTGAGAAATAATGTGACTTTTGTGAAATTCAGTACAATATCTATGCAATCAGTACAATAGTTAGGAGAGACAAACTGTGGGAGCCAACATCCAAAACCAGAAGATTCAATGCACAGTAGAGATGTGATTGGCTAACAGTTTAACAGAGTAACACCTCCTACCTTGGGCTTAGGGACGACCTGTTATATGAGAGAGAAGTTGTTTTAAATGTTCCACACCATGTAAAAGTTTCTAAATAAAATACTTTGTATTATCCATGTCATTAAACAAATGCAAGAAACAGAAAACCTGAAACCAGAAGAACCATGGAATATGTTATGTATTTAATGTTGAATATTTTTACACAGAAAGTGATTCCACAGCCCATGTACCAGACAATGCTCCACATCAATGATGACGCAGTAAAATTCTTACAGGGAAATGAAAGGCTGTTCCTCACCCAACTAACTGCAGTGAGAGATGAGAAACAGAGTTTTTGAAAGTTAGGCTGATGGGTTATCTCATAAAAAGTACCATTTGTTAAATGTGCCTCAATCCCAACATAACTAGGAAACATTTGCATACCACATTTATGACGAAGGAACCAATTTAAAAGAATTTCCTTTTTAGTCTCAAGCACAACTGTCCATTCAAATTCAACCATATGCCATACTGACCTACTCTACTCTCCTACTGTTCTCAAGCCTATTTTGAGATGCAAATACCCATTCTCTAGAATCTGAAATGCAGCTGCGGCCTGACAGAGAGACAGGAGTCAGTGTTTACATGGTAACCAAAGAGTCAATTCAAGACCTTCTAGATTACCCTGCAATCCAGAAGAATAGTGTCTTTTCCAACCATAGATCAAACATGGACCTAAGTGCAAAGGGAAAGCAGGAGGGCCGAGCAGAGGAGTGGCACGTTTGAGCAGTGACCGTGCACTGTTATGGCACCGGTGGAGGCAGTGTACAAAGATTTTACATGATTTAAAAGACCTTGGGATCAGATGCCCCTCCTCCCTCACCCCATTTTAAGGGCCAAAAATATTAACTTCACAATAGAGCTGACAATAACCAATCTCTCTGAAAGGCTACAGTTGTTTGAAATCCAGATAACAAGTCACTTTAAATATAAGAAAATACTACCAGATGTGAATGTTGGGAATATATTAAGCAAAGATTAAGATATTCTAAAGAAATAGTATCAAAATAATACATTAATAATTACGAGATGACACAGAAAGCAGAAATTGTTTTTTACAAATATTATTTTAACTCAGTTTATTACTAGGTACTGAGACCTGAATGTGCCATAGTAAGGAAGATAAGACAGAAATATAGTATCTAATTGCTAAATATACTGAGTGCTTACTATAGTCTAGGCTCGTGCCAACTAATTCTTTATGTATTTTCTCACTTCTGACAACAACCCTACAAAACAGGTAAATGGATTATTCCTTTTTTTATAAGAGGAAACTGCAATACAGAGAAGTTACGAGACTTGCCTGAGGTCATATGTCCTCTAAGCTGGAGAACCTGGGTTTGAATCTAGAGATCTAGTTAGGTTTTTAAAAATGTGAGTCAGCTCATATCACCATCTCATTTAAAACCCTCCAGCAGGTCTTCATCAGGAAAGAAATCATACTCTGTATTTGAAATATTTTCCTTCTCTTAAAGCTCATCTCTTGCCACTTTTCTGGAGTTTATGGTCACCCCAGCAGCATGGATGGTCATTTGGTTTCTCAATTACATTCTCACTTGTGGCCTTCGTTCCAGCTGTAACTTCTTCCTGGAATGCTTAGTCCTGTGATCATCTCATGGCATCTCCTGTCATTTAGGTGTCAGCTTTAATGTCACCTCCTCAAAGAGGCTTGCTCTGAGCCTTCCATCTGTGGGTACACTCTCTAGCACATTTCTTCTTTAAAGTCTTTGCACAGTACTCATCACTACTGCTGATATTTGTTTACTATACTGTCTCCCCTACTGTGATGTGAGCTCAAATGGAGTCAGAACCTTCTTTTGTCTAATGGACTGCTGCATCCCTGGTGATTAGAATCACACTCAATTAAGAAATGAATGAATGAAAAAACCCACACATATGCCAGTGACAAGAATGAGCTGACAGGCAATGCTCTCTGCAATTACCTCCAGAAACAGAAGCGTTTCCTGTATTACAATTTGTTATTGGATGGATACAGAATCAAAACTATGTGAATTCTGGGAAATAAAGAATGGGGTTTACAAAGTTGGTTTCATGAGGCAAGGAAATGAACTGAAATATTGATTTCTTTTTTGGTTTCTGTGTTTCTGGCAGAATGCTCATATATTTTACCAAGTATGTTGGATCTTTCTAAAAATGTTAAAGAAGCAAACATCCATATCTGACAGGCATTTTGTTATTATAAAAATGACTCATACTTTCCCATATTTGTTCTAATGTAGGATGATTGGCTCTAGGAAATGGAAAAGTAATTAAGATAGAATGGATTAATTATGACGGATGGCAGATAAGCTGGCTTAATTATATTAAAAAAACCTGATTCATACTGACAGCAAATATGGATGGTTGGCAATGAAAAAACATTAGAATGTCATAGACAGGAAAATTAACTCACAGAATGTCACACATAAAAAGGGACCTCTTAAAAAAACAGCTCTGAGACAAGGAATGACATCATTAATTCTTTACACATAGTCATTGCCTCCATTTGTATCTGCCCAGCTCCTTAATGCTTTTAAAAGTTGCATTAACACTTTGGGAGCATTGGGAGGTTTTTAAGGAGTTGCTTTCTAAATAATTCCTCGATGATTTCAGAGTTAATGAAGTCTCTGTGCAGTGTTGAGTTTTCCACAGGAAGAACATATGTTGGGGAATAAGTTTGATCAGTGCCATTATCCTACCTCAAGAAGGGTTTACATTAATTTCAAATTTTTATTAGAAATAAAAAAGTGCCAAAATCACTCCATTGGATTAGGACCTCTTACTGCCCCTACCACACTCAAACTCAAGGCCATGGATATTAGATTAAGCTATTTCCCACTTGGCAGCTCAGAAAATTTATTTAGGATCCATCACACATCCTCTGCTACAACTGTCACTCCTCCCTGGTTCCCCAGGCTTCTGAATTTTGCACTTGCTGGGATTCTCTGTCTTTATCTGACTCCTTAGCCAATGATCCATGTGGACACCCTATCTGGCTTCCGTTGTTGCTGCTGTTTGGGTTGACTTACTTGGTGGCTTCCCAGAAGACATCTTCTCTCTATTTTTTCTAAGGCTTCTGTGCACAACCAGCAAAACTCACCCTTCCTTATTTCAGTATCACCAATCCTGTCTGTTTTATCATAAACATTTTGAATTTGGCCATTCTCTATTTTTGCAATCACCATCTCTCAACCTTGAGAGCCCAAAATTCTATTTAAGTGAGTTGTATTATGTCCTTCCTCCCTGCAGTCTTAAACTCCACAGAGTTCCCAGATATAAATCCCCAGACAAAATAAAAGCAAAAATTATTTTGATCATTAAAGAACTTGGCTGGCATCTGGTGGCCCAGAGGATAAGGCCAGAATGTTCAGAAGATGTAAATGTATCTTTTAGCTAAGTTCTATCTTCTACTGCTCTTTACCATGTACCCTTCAAGTTTTCCAGATATTACTTACACATACTACTTTCTATGCTCTGAATTTCTGATCTAGTGTATCCCATTTGCTTGCCAGACTCTGACTATCTTGAATCCCAATCAAAGGCAGCTCACTTTGTGAATTCTTACTAGTCAGAGACAGTCATGCTCTCTCCAGGTCACTCCATAGCACTTGCTCACCCTTACATAACAATATCACTTATTCTACTTTATTCCAATTATTTATTTTCAGATTATCTCACCCATTAGACTCATGAATTCATGAAAAGCAGGGACTATCTCATAAATCTTTATACCACAGAAATTAGAGCAGAAATTATAGTAGACTCAATAAATGAGTGAGCAAATAGATGCTACTGTAAAGAAAACCTTAATTAAGCCCACATAAAGAATTTATCTCCATAAAGCTAACACAAATCAAAATCCAATGTCATTTTCCAGCAATAGTTGTGTGTTGATAGCATTACTACCAGTGTGTGAGTCTGGAGTGTACATTATAATATGAAAGAATATGGCATAAGAAGGAGCTCAGTAGAGCCTCTTCACAATGTGCAATAATAAAACTGGAAAAAAAAAAGGTCAAACTAAGCATTTTAAAGCTCTGTAAGTCAACAAGAGACCAAAGGCATAAAACAAACTGGAAAATGATTATGCATGAAAAACAACTGAACTCTGGGTACAAACAGTGTGAGTCTGTGGGATTCTTGCCTGGGGCTGTCTCCCATCACCCCCTTAACTATACTCACCCATTTCAGAGAAGGTCAAGCTGTGAATATCAACATCTTCTTTGCCAGGGAGGACTCACTTAATTTGGGGCTAAGTGTGGAAAAACTCCATGCCCTTCCATGTTGCTAGGAGCCGTAGCAATCTCAAAGGTACAGAAATGGGGAAGCCCAGTGGCTCAGCTAACCTGTAGCTTCATCCATATTTGATAAAATCAAGGAAATAAATAGCCATAGAGGCTATTGATAAGCTCTCTGCACATTCCTGGCTGATGGCAAGGCATCCAGAAATACAAGAGTGACTGGAAGCTATCCGTATATTCCTGGCTGACTCCAAGCCTGTGTATATGAACAGTAGAAACATGAGAAGGCCTGGTGGAAAGTAAAAGCTGGGATAGAGTAAAACACTGGCTAAACTTTGCATGTGTTCCCCAACCCACACAGACCCCCTGGCAGAGGGTGGAGACTAATTGGCTTGAGATATTTGTGAAGAAATACTGACAAGTCACTGACGGACACTAAGATTGCAGACAAGTGGGTGACCCCTAGAAAGCCAGGAATCATCATCATTAAATAACTGGGCAGAGATATCCCAGCAGCCCATGCTGTGGGAAGTAGATTCCACAGACTTAGTGTAGGCAAGTTACTAAACAAACCAAAAACATACAAAAACAAATTTAAAAATAGCACTCAGAGGTAAATATCACAATCTAGGTTTGTTACAATCTATCACCTAAAATATCCAACATTTCTAACAAAAAATTATGAGATTTACAAAGACACACAGAAATGCAATATATGATAAGGAGAAAAGAAGCAGTCAACAGAAATGATCCCTGAGTGGGTTTGTATGTTGCATTTAGCTGACAAAGACTTCAAAGCAGCTGTTATAAATATATTCAAATAATATAAAGTAATCATGTTTAAAGAATAAAGAAAAATGACCAAGGCTCCAGAAACCTGTGGGACAACATCAATTATAGTAGGACATATGTAAATGGAGTCCCAGAAGGTAGAAGAAAGGAGGGGAGAAAAAGTGAATGCATAATTACAAAAATGACCCAAATTTAATGGAAAACATTAATCTACACAGCCAAGCTGTTCAAAGAGCCCAAGTAGGATAAACACTAAGAGATCTACACTTAGACACTTAGTCAAACAGTTAAGATCAAAATAAAGAGAAAATCTTGAAAGTGGCATGAGAAAAATGACTCATCACACACAGGGAACAATAAAATTAATGGCTGACTTCTCATCAGAAGGATGGGAAGCCAGAAGACAATGGAACAGCATACCCAAAATATAGGGGAAAAAATGTCAACCAAGAATTCTGTATTCAACAAGACTATGTTAAAAAAATTGACTGTGGTGATTTCTACAGCCTAGTCTCAATAGCTGATGAAACAACTAAACAGAAAATCAATAAGGACATAGAAAATTCAAACAGCACTTTCAAACAACTTCACTTGACATTTATAAAACAATCCACCCAAAGGCAAAAGACAAAACAGCTACTTAAAGGCAAAACATTCTTTTCTAGTGCTCCTATGATATGTAATAAACTAGAATACAAACAAGTCTATAAATTAAGCATAATTGAAATTACAATAAATATGATTTCCAACTATAATATAGCATTAGAAAACAATAACAAAGAATTTTAGGGATTCCCTAGACATCAGGAAATTAATTGACATGCTTCTAAATGACTCATGCATCAAATAGCAATGCAGAAAGAAACAAAATATTTTGAACTGAATGAAATGAAAACACATGTCAAAATTCATGAAAGGTAGCTAAAGCAGTGGTTAGAAAGAAATCATCTTTAAGCACCTATAGCAGAAATAACAGGTCTCAAATCAGTAACTTATGATTATACCTTAAACTAGAAAAAGAAGAGAAAACTCAACCCAAAGCAAGCTGAAGGAAAATTAGAGTGGAAATCAAGGAAATAAAACACAGGGGAAAAACAGAATAAAGTAAAAAGTTGGTTCATTGAAAGATCAATAAAATTTACAAACTTTCACATTAGGTTGGCCAAGAAAAAAGAGAGAAGAGAAATTATCAAAATTGGGAACGAACAGGAGCCATGTGGCATTCTGACGCTTATGGAAGTTTAAAAAACTGCAAGAGTATACTATGAACAATAATTTTATTCCTAATAAATTAGAAAAGTTGGATAAAATGAACAAATTCTAGAAACACAAATTACTGAAACTAATTAAACATAAGAAAATATTAAGAGATCTATAACAAGTAAAAAATTTGAATTAGTAAAACTCTTCCCATAAGGGAAATCACCAGCCCTAAGTGTTTAACTAATTATATCAATATTTAAAGGAGAAATAATCCTTTACAAACACTGTCAGCAAATAGAGAACACTTCTCAACTTAGACTTGACAGCTAAATTATCCTAAACCCAAAGCCAAAGACATCATAAGAAAAAACACAAAACAAAAACTACAAACCAGTATATCCCTTATGAACACAGAGGCAAAAATCCTTAACAAACTACTACCAATCTGGACCCAGCAACATATACAGTATGTTCAAGTGGGATTTATTACATGAATGAGAGGTTAGTTTAACATTTGAAAACCAATTAATGTAATAGGCCATGTTAATAGAAGACATAACCATATGTCTTCTATTAGATGCAGAAAAAAACATTTAATGAAGTCTAATAACCATTAAGGATAAAAACTCAGCCACAGGAGACAGAAAGGAATTTCCTCACCCCAATAGAAGACATTTACACAAAACCCTAGAATTAGCACCATGCTTCATGGTGTAAGACTGAATGTTTTCCAGTGTGATCAGGAATACTTTCTTGTCACTTTTGTTCAACATTTTAATTGGAGGTTCTAGTCAGTGGAGTGAAGAAAAATATAATACCAAAAGGCATCTAGATGGGAAGGGAAAAAAATAAAACTATTTTTATTCTCAGATGACAACATTTTGTATACAGAAAGTTCTGAGGAATCCAGAGAAAAAGTACATGCTTGAGATTCTTCAAACTGATCTACAGAATACCTTTCAAAATCCCAGCATATTTTGCAATTGTTTTTTGAGAGCCATTATTTAAATTAAATACAAAGCACACCTTGGTCAGTCTTGCTTATTACCTTCTCCGTTAGGTGCACCAACTGTTATCAGACAGAGAAGATAGTGGAGGGACTGAGTGTGGCTCTGGATCCAAATTACCTACGTCTGAATTTCAGCTCTTTTACCTACCAGCTATGTCATCTTGGGCAAATCACTAAATCTTTCTGGGTCTCAACATTTTTTTTCATTTATTTTATAGAATCAACATTACTAGTCAACCTTATGAGGTTGTTGTGAAGATTAAATAGAGTCTCTAAACAACAGCTGGTATATGGTAATTGTACCATAAATGCTTGCAATTATTTTTATCAAATAACTTGAGGGGTGTTAAAGATTTATTAAGGCATTTAAAAAATCTATGATAATTTTAAGTAAATATAATAGTAAAGTAGCTACAACAATCATGATATCTTGTCCCATATTATAGTCTTTAAATTGATTAAACTTTCTAGATATTTTTCAAAGCTTTAGGAAAAACCATTAGTTAAGATATAAATTTCTTAATTAAAAATATGTATCATCAACTTATCAAAATACTTTTAAAAGTTTCTGGTAGGAATTTACTAACTGTATAATTTCTACACCTCAATACATTTTAGGAACAAAGTGTCAATTATATAATGCTGGACTTGTTTCTGGTAATATTGAGGAAAAGAAACCTGCACAAATATCACACTAAAATATGACAAAATATTTAAAGATATATCTTAAATGTGTCACACAGTTGGAAAAAAACTAAGCAATGCACAGAGGCCTAAAACACAGTGAAAGAGGAATGTCAGAAAATAAGGGATTCTTGAGGCAACTTTTAGTTATTTCCTATTAAGCCCTGGTGACCAATTGTGGGGAAAATTGAAGTTCCTATGTCCAGGATCCTCACCTCAACCTAAACTGCTTGATGATGTAACAGGCCTGCTGCTACTTTCATGCCTATAGGCAATAAGCTATTATTGACTTGAGGCACTATATAAAGAGCTCTGTCCAATTCTCTGCATGGAGGCAGAGATGGAGGAGGATTACAGACCTGCAGACTATTGGATGCGGACATAATTCTAGTGTTTGACCTATTGCTGGGAGAACAAGCTGGATAATAAACCCTTTTACCCCAAGCAAGTTCCATTGTCTTTCCTTGGTCTCACGGAAACCATAATGAACTTGCCTGGGCTGAAACCCATTGGCAAGACAGCTGGTGACATCAGCAGGATTCATTGTTGACCAAGGAACAGAACAGGCTGCCCTTATGAGAGGGGTGCCTCAGCAGGTGGCCCCTGTGAATGGGGAGACAGTCAAATGTCCCCCAGTGGTTATGTGGTCTGAGGTGGCTTGCCTCCTAGAGGACTGGGCTCCACCCCAGGACTGGAGGCAGGTGGAGGTGACACCTGAGGCAGTAGAGGAGGCCCTTGGTATAACAATTAGGTCCTTTAAGAAACAGAGTGCCCATGAGGAAGCAGAAACTGTGGGTTGGCTGTTTCTCACAGTATTAACAAAGTCTACAGATGAGAAGAAGGTGCTTCTGAAAGAGACGCGAGAAATGGCAGCATGAGAACATGAGCTCTGAAGTGCTATGGATTCACTGGAGACTTGAAATGGCATTGATACAAGAGGAGGCAGCACAGAATGCTGGCTGTGAGGAGCTGTGGAAGAAGTAAAAGATTTGTTGAAAAATGAAATTGTGCTCCTGTGAGGTACTGTGGAAGAGGTGAAGGCCATGAAGGAGAAGGACAGATCCCTGCAAAAAGCACAAGAAGAGGCAGTGCGAGAATGTGAGCTGTGAGGTACAGTGGAGGAGGTAAAAGATTCTTTACAGAATGAGACATCAGCACTGCCAGGAGCTCTGAAGGAGGCAAAGGCCATAGAGGAAAAGGACATACTATTGTGGGAAGTACAGGAAGAGGCAGCACAAGAACGGCAGCTGCAAGGTATCGAGGTGAGGGTAAGAGAGTTGTTGAAGACCGAGCTAGCATTGCTGCGAGGCATTGTAGGAAAGGTAAAGGGTTTGCAAGAGGAGGCACTCAGGGGACTGGAGAGAAAGGTGCCATCAGCCACAGATATGGAGGAGCTGGGGAAGGATGAAGGGGTGGTTGCCTATGTTGGTATTATTAAAACATGTATCGCCCTTTAGGTCTTTGTGGATTGGGCATACATTCTAGCAAAAAACTGCTACTTGCTGGGGTGCATGGCGCTCCTTATTTGTACCACCACTAAGTGTGAGTCATGAACTCATCTGAGCAGAACTGGTTTTGAATATAACTGAAATAACCTCCTCAGGCTTGACGATTATTATAATTTTTGTTACCTGTATAAAAATTTTGTTGTATCTTAATTTTTGTTATTATCTTCTGTTGCTGTTGTGGAATCTGGTTACAGTGCTCCTGCTTTCTTGCACAGGGACCATTGCGGAAGATTGAGAGCATGTAGACTGTGAGGTGGAATCCCAGAGGGGTGGAGTGTGGGGAAAATTGAAGTTCCTATTGCTAGGACACTCACCTGAACCAAACTACTTGATGATGTAACTGGCCTGCTGCTAGGCTACTGCTTCCACACCCACAGGCAATAAGCTATTATTGACCAAGTCACTATATAAAGAGCTCTGCCCAGTGCTCTGGACAGAGGCAGAGACAAAGGAGGATTACAGACCTGCAGACTGTTGGATGCAGATGTAATTCTAGTGCTTGACCTGTTGCTGGGAGAACAAGCCAGATAATAAATCCTTTTACCCAAAGAACATTCCATTTTCATTTCTCAGTCTCACTGAAACCACTATGAACTTGCCCAGGGCTGAAACCCATTGGCAAGACACCACTAGTGTTCGTCTTTATGGGTACATAGTAGACTGGAGATAAAGCACAGAGCCCCAAAGTGATGAGTCTAAGAGGAAAACCTTGCAGAAGGTCATGACACCACAGAGCTGTATCTTCAGTGTGAGGATGAATCAGAAATAAGTCTTCATCAGCATGAAAATTTGCTGCCATAACATTTACATTAAGTGGAATTAAAAACAATCGCCTTGATATTTGTAATCACAAGCTGGGTCTCTTGCAGGATATTAGTGCAAATTCATCTTACTTAAGGTGTGACAAATCTCAAGCCTATAATTTATTTTAAAATAGTCCTGGTTTGGTAATGATGTCTGGTGCCTGAGAAGCATATTTTCTAACAATGCTTTAGTGAATTCAAGCAAATTTTAAGTTCCAAGAATGTTAAGCCAATACATATATACACACATCAAAAAATACACAAGGAAATAAAGAACCATGAGTGAGAGCCAACAAAACAAAAAGCAGCTAAACAGATTCACACAGAACTATGGAATTATCTGCTATACAAAACAAGTAGTTTTTTTGTTTAAAAGGAATAAAAGTAGGCATTGAATAAAAGTAGGAACAAGAAACCAAGTAAAACAACAAAGCAGATTTAAAAAACAACCAAATACTACCTCTAGGAATGAAAAAATACATAAATTAGACTCGAGGGGATAGTTAAACAGCTGAAAAAGATAAGTGAACAGAAAGACAGATGTGAATGAATTTTCCAGAATACAGTACAGAGAGACAAAGAAATTAAAAATATGGGAGGTCAATAGATATGGATAATACACTGAAATCTAACATACATCTTTTCAAGTTTCTGAAGGACTGACTGACATGAGAGGCAGTACTTGAAGAAATACTGGCCAAATATTTCCCAGATTTGTTAAAAGGTTTAGGTGCAGGAAGGCCAATCAATTCCTGGCATGATAAAAAATTCTATATAAATACAGAAATTCTATTTCACAGTGAAAATGAAGAACAGAAGCAATAGATTTTTAAAAACAGCCAGAGAAAAGAAGACAGATTATCTACAAGATAATGACAATTATATTTTCATCTGACATGACATCAGCAACAAGAAGACAAAAGACCGTGGAATATCATCTTCACTGTCCTAAGAGAAAAATCAACCATCAGCCTAGAATTAAATCACCAACAAAATTATCTTTCAAGAAAAAGGGGAGAAGATACTTTTAGGAAAAAAGTGACTTTCTTGCCACCTTGAGAAGGAAATTCTAAAGGATATATTTCAAGTAGAAGAAAAATTGTCCCAAATACTAAGTCTGAGATTCAACATGTAAGGATGTGTAAAGAAACTAGTAAATATACAGCTAAGCCTAAAGATAAATTGATTGTATCAAGTAACAATGTTAAATTTATGGGGTTAAAAAGATAGAATTAAAATCTTATATAAAACTAGCATGTAAATCAGAGATGATGAGAATTAAAACCTTAGTTCTTTATGTTTTCTGGAGAATAAGGTTTTAAAGTGTCTCTATTTGTTCAATTGGCTTCTTAAAATTCCTATTGTGGCCATTAAACATTAATGTTACAATGATGCATGTTGTTGAAGAAACTTAAATACTACTTGTGCTTCATTATAACAAAATATTTTAGTTTCCAAAAACAGTTCATATTTAATACAAAATGATTTACAATAAATAAAGTTATGGCAAAATTGGTGTTTTCAGATTCTTTGTAATGTTGAGAGAAGAAATTTCTTAAAATTTGCATAACTCATCTAATTATTCTCTTCCTTTCATGTTAAAAGTCTATTTAAAGAACATTCAGTACTCTATGAGTTATTTCGGATCTACTCATTCAAATAATATATAATTTGAATTTCACACTCCACTAGTATTACTTCACTCACCTACAGTTCTCAGCAAGGGTTTGCTGCATTCAAATTTATTCATTGCTACAGTGTTTCTCTCAAAATAAAAGACAGATAAGGCATGTTCCTGCTTTCAGCATGTGCAATACATTGGGGCCAGAGAGCAGTAAGCTAAGAATGGGATTCCCCCTATAATGCATAGTAAGTTCTAGAACAGAGGTATAAACAAAATGTTACTGAAGCACAGAGAGAGGAATCAATTCTTTCTGATGATCAGGAAGAAGTTTACCAAAGCAGAAGACAATTAAGTTAGAACTTAAAATCTCCAGGATTTTCCCAGGTAGCAAGGAAAAAGAGCTAGTAGAGGTAGCAGCCTGAGCAACATGAGGAAGGCCCAAAGACTGCATGATGTGTCTGAGGAAGATCAAGCAGCTCAGTTTCTTGCAGTGCAATGGACAGGGGTTGTACTATGATTAGTTAATCAGTTACAAATCTTTTGGAGTTCTCTGTGTGCTGGGAATTGGGGGATGCACAGTAATTCTTCCTCATAATTAAATGGGAAAGAATACAGAGGAACATACAGAACAAGAACAATTCATTGGACATTTCAGTCAACCATAATAAAAACATCATTCATACCATGTCCAAAATGCAACTGTCCCTTCACTGACAGAGGTCTACCTACACCTGCTGAGAGTAATTCATTGGTCAGCCACTTCTCTAATGGTCCAGATTCCACCATACATTCAGCACTCTGCTGAGTGTCCAGAAATAAGGAAACACTGCTTAGTCCTCAATGCAAAGGAACTTGTCAGAGTCAAAACTAAGGTATCTGCAGAAAACAAAGCAATTTCATAGTCAACTGAATGGAGCATGATCTAGACACCAGAGTGACTTTGAAGTCTAAGTTAGGGAAGATTTTAGGGAAGTTATGACTTGAAAATGAGTAGAATTCAGAAAAATAGGGTACAAAAGAGAGCTTTCCTAATGGAGTTAAAGACCTGGAGCTTATTACAGAAAGGGGAAGGGTAAGTGAACAAATCTTCCTAATGGAATAGGAAAAATAAGTTATAGTACCCAATTACTGAGAGTCTTCTGGGTTTGACGAAGAGGGCAGGGTTTCAACGTGATGAACGTGATCTCATGGGAAGACACAAAGGGAAACATTCCATATGAAGATTTGACAAAGAAGAAAATGGAAGGGGGAGGGATTGACTGGAAATAGCTGCTGTGACCCTTGGCGAGGGGAAGAGAGCTTAGACCTTGACTGCAGCAGGAAAAAAAGGGTGCAAAGGATAGAAATGTAAGGAAAACCAAGTGGCAGAGATGGCATAACAAGGCTGTTAAAAGGAATCCTGGGTTTGAATATTGGTTTGGTTAAACATAATGTGCATGTCTACGGCTAGTTCATAGCTTTCATAAACCATAGAGAATATCCATTTAATCCTCATCAGGACTAAATCAATGTTTAACTTCTCAGTAAAAGTTGGGTATACCACCACCACTACCGCCACCACCATCATCACACCAGAGTGATTAAAATTTTTCTGCTTCATAAAATAACTATTTTTCTCTTGTAATTGATAGGTATCTTGTGGGGAAAGATTTCGAAACTACATAAATGCCCTATTGCTCCTCAAACTATCACCCACTTGTTAGAGCATCCACTGAAGATCCTTGCCTGAATAAACAATTATACTTGGCAAATAATGATTTTCTATTTCCATCATCTTATATGTTGACCAGTTAACTTTCTAAGTGTTAAGAGTGCTCTCCCTTACCATCCACTGTACTTCCGTCCACCCACCCGCCTATCTACGGATCTCCTGTTGACCTCAGTAAAGATGCTTACATTTATCACAAAGGGAAAGGGTAGTAATAAGAAAAAAGCAGTTCCCGACTGTTATCATGTGGGAGCTGACCTAGCTCTCGTAGCTAGGTAACAGTGTCTCTTGTTGAATGTTATTTCATGTAACACCAATATTAGACAAGGTCGCTCTGTGAACCACAATGGAATGAAAAACAAAAACATTCCATAATCACATATAGTCACAAAAAACAAGAGGGTCCAAATCATAGAAAGTTACCAACACTCCACCCCTACCAACTGATATGAGCAACTGTCGCTTCTTTATCAAATGCACGTTTCCTCTTGCCTCCTAGATGCAAATTATTAACATAACCAATAATGAAGCTGCGTATTTTCTGATAGCACCCACTTAAGAGAAAGACAACACTTCCTTGAAACTTCCCCAAATTGAATGTAAGCCCAAATCTGATAATAAGCACCTCCTGATAACCTCTTACTGAGATGCCCCACAGTTCCTCATGGTCTGCTGTCCCCCTCACTGCAGGGAGACAACACACCCAACTTTGTTCAACCACAGGTATATTCCTGGGGCCTTTTAGCTGGGGAAAATCAACAATCTTTTGTAAGGAGAAATATGGCAGATACCAACTTAACCAAGCAGTCAATTAGCATTATCAGAAATGGAACAAATCAACATTATATTCTGGTAATGCAACAAATCATCATTTTCCTCCTGATATCCCCACCAAAAAATTATAACATAAATTAAATCATGAAGAAACATCAAACCACACTGAAGGCATTCTACAAAATAACTGATGTATGTTCCTCAGAAACATTAGTTTCAAGGACTAAGGAACGGCACTGAATTAAAGATGGCTAGAGAGACAGGAGAGCTGAATGCAACACATGGTTCAGTATTATTGGGACAACTGGTAAATCCTAGTAAGATCTACAGATTAGGGAATATTGAATTCATATTAATTTCCTGATTTTGATAACTGTATTACAGTTACATTAATAAAATGTCCTTATTTTTAGGAAATACACACTGATGCATTTAAGGCAAAGGATATACTATACATTGTATGTTACAATTATGTGTGTGTGTATATATACACATGTACACATACACTGAGGTGATAAAGCAATGTGGTAAAGTAGGAACATTTAGGGACTCTAGGTGAAGGATACACAGAAATTCTTTTTATTCTTCCAACTTTTCTGTAAGACTGAAATTACAGTTGATTCTCATTTTTGGCAGTAGTTATGAAGTTGCTGTGAACACAGAATTAATGAATATGGAAACACTGCTCCTAAGACAAATACATGGTTAGGTCCCTGGACCTTCTCATCACCATATTTCCATCAACCAATCAATACAAAACCTTGTCTTGTGTTGTGTTCTGTTGAAAAATACCTTTTTGAATATTTACTATTGATTCATTAACACTGGCCCACAGAACACTAACTCGTGCCTGAATGAAGCTGATCTAGCAGACAGATCTTCTCCCTCAGAGACCTCACAACCTTGCACTGAGGAACACTGTACAGTCCCTCTGCAGTGTACTTTGGGGCCATTTCATGCAGCAAAATCACAAGAAAACAAAAAGTTGAAAGATGTGGCACTAAATAGGCTGTGAGAAAACACTTGCTGACAGTGTAAGAGCTGAAAGAAGGCAGCACAGCCTCTCCTTGCTCGACCTGAGCAAAGAACTGTGAGACTCAGGTTGGTCCCTGCTCTGCACATGTCCAAGAATAACTACAAAAGCACTGTCGGCATTGATTTGGGATAAATTTATCAAGTGGATGAATTAACAAACATGGAATCTTTCAATAATGAGGTTTGCCTCTGTATCAAAATAAAAAGAAAATATACTTTTGACCTGGAAGGCTGGAAAAATAGTGTACAGTAAAACCAATGATGGTCATTGGGTAGAGGAGTACTCTGGGACGGAAGCTACTGTTTAATTCAGGGTATGATAGGTCAGAAAGGTTGTCCTAGACATGCCTGAGAAAGGTTTGGAAATTCAGGAGCTGATGAAGGCCAAGTCAAGGTAGGAGGTGAAGTTTATGGGAATTATTGGAAATTCAGTAGAGATAACTGATGTTGTGAGCAGAGCAAAGGAAGAGCCAGATTTTGTGCCTAACCTATAACACAAATGAATTAGATGATTGTATGGGAGAGAGGCAGAATCAAGGCTAGTGAATCAGGAAAGGGGCACACAGTGAAAGCTGCCTTCATTTTGGCACAAGTTATTAAAATAAATCACTGAGTAAGGTACAGCAGATAGGTTTCAGAGACACAGTTTTGATCCAAAAGGAGAGAAAATTTTAGCTAGTTTTTCAGACTAGAGCTTTCCAGATTGAATGGGCTACTTTAAAAGATGGATTCACTGCTACTGGAGGTATTGAAACACAGGATACAGGATCATTTACCAGGACTGAAGCATCTATGGGATACTTTGAATGATCTTTTCAGACCTGTGTAATTCTAATACTCTATGACTAATTTTTTTCTGACTCTTCTTTGGTGTCTTAACAAATGACTCCCATATATGTCATCAATTGTGAAGCAGGTCTGACATCTTTAAAAATAGTCAAACCTATCAAATAAATCAAACTGAAATTTTTTAAAAGTCATAGATAAAACCATATAGTCCATGGAATATCAAGAACATACAGAAAAAGAGAAGCCACATCTTCACCAGTGCTGGCCACCTTCTCAGTTTGCTGCTGTTAGCTTTTGCATAAGCAATGGGTGAGATGAATTTTGGGGACGTGGGACATATCCTTCTTAGCTGCTCTTTATGGGAAGTCAGCATGAAATCAGTCCTACAGAGGCATTAAAAAAAAATTCAGACTTCAGAAAACGAGAGGAGGCCTGCCATTCTTCTCTAAATCAAAAGCAGTTAAAGGATTATAGGTAAAGAAGTTAAATACCATGATCATTTGATACTTATGGATGGTTTATCTGTTCTTATCTCAAAAGAGGTGAGCTCTCTTAGTCATATCACACCATATGAAAAAACATCAGGACAGTTTTATGTAGAATAAAACAGCAGAACAGTATAGTAACATTATCCTTCCTAATGCATTTATGAATAACACATTATTATTATTGGTGTGAACTTCTAAATACTACTCACAGCTAAGGACTGTGAAGGTTTTTTTTCAATCCATTAAAGGATGATTCCACCTCACTTTTTCCCTAAGTATCAATATTGAATATTATAAAAATACTTTCACCATTTGCTTTCAAATAAAATATTCAATGCTCAGTGCTTCATGGAGCATTTTCCCCTAAAAATCCATTATACTAAAAGTAAATATCTGCATGGAGCCCACTAGATTGGTGTAATTAAGATTAAATTTACAATAAGACAATGGTGATTTTATCAGCAGTAGCATGCAATTCAATGCAGCAGCTGAATCTCTGTGGATTTTTTTTCCCATATAATCTTACCTGGGGTGAACAAAATGCTGCATCTATGCTAATATTTTTTTTTTAGTTTCATAGTAATCTTTAGATTGGACTACTATTTTGTTATGAGGTATTAAATAATGCAAGAAAATCAAGGTGATACAATGGTAAGAACTCAGTCACATTTAGTCATTTTTAAATTGCGGAATGAAATACTCAGGGAAGACCTGCTAGTGAACCTGGTTTGCGGCAGCATGCCCTGGGCTGACTGTGGGCCTCTAAAGGAGAAGACTAAATTCAGGACTGAGTCAAAGAATTCCTGAGATCCCATCCAGGTGTGCTGTTCAGCTTCCAGACTAGACAGAACTGCATATTTTTAAAGATATGATTAAACCAGAATCTCATCATATCATTTCTTAACTCAAGGAATAACTTCATACTTCTCTTTTAGAATTGCTTCTTTCTGAAACAACAGTACAACCAATTCAAGATTATATTCAAAAGTTAGTCCAGTTTTAACTGAATAATTTATCTGGGGCGTGAAGAGTGAAAATGATGATGGCTGGACATGTCTAATACTGTTGCCTTCTCGTGACAAATGTTAGAAGAATCTACTGAATCTACCCCATCTCCTCTAGGCTTCACTGTTATTTCCTCCTTCCTCTCTATGCTCTATTTCCATTTTTCTTATGCTGCCATGTTTTTCTCACGCTGTTTCCACATGCCTGCAATCTAACTCCTGCACATCCCCTTCACACTACATTACTGCTCCGTAGATAACAGCTGAAAGCCTTTTCTGACTTCTTACATCCTCCCAGAAGCCCTAAGTGATATCTGCCCACTATACACCCCTGCCTACACCCTTAGTTGATATACTTATAATCACTAAGGATTGCCTTCAACTCCAGGCTGAAGCTCTGAGGGCAGAAGCTACATTTATCTTACTCAGGGCTGTAATCCCCATTGTCGGGCACACAGCAGAGGCTCAATAAATATTTTTTGAATGTAGAAAATGAACAATCAATAGTTACTGGCTTACTTGTCTATCTCCCTTCCTGTGACTTCTACATGCTTTATTCATCTTGGTATCCTCTACTTCTAGTCCTTAATAAATGCTGGCCAGATTTATCTCTGAAATGATGTGCTTACCTAACTTCCTAAGGACAGATGTCCTCTTCCCTTAGCTTACCTGTAAGGAAGAGAAAGGAATTAGAAGTTTGGATTATTAGGGAGAAGGGCAAGTGTGCCATCAGAAGAGAAGCAGAAATAATAGCCTCAGAAAATTATACTGATGTGAAATAGAAAATGGATTTATCATTCAACCCTGAAGTAGGGTACCTACACATATGGCCAAATACAACCAATGTTTTCATTTTTTAAATGGGAGAAAATGCATTTGCTAATAACTGGTTGCTTGAAACTCATCTATGGTGGAAAAAATCTGAGCAGTGGTTGCATCTGGGGGTGGGGACCAGGGCTGACTAGGAACAGACATGAGGGAAGTTTCAGGGGATGAAAATGTTCTATATTCAGCTTAAGGCTTAGTCTATACTGATATAGGCACTCATCAAAAGGCGCACTTAGGATTTGTACATTTCACTGCATATAATTTCACCTCAGTAAACAAAGAAAAAAATCTGTTAAGAAATATTGAACTCTATTTAAGGATATGCATGACACAGTAAGAATGGTACATACTGATTGCAATTTACTTTGAGGTACACATAAGACTGATAAAGATATATGGAACATGTGAATTGTGGAGTCTAGAGGTAGGTACATTATTATTTACTGTACAATTATCTCAACATTCCTGTATGTTCGAAAATTTTCTTTAAACAATATTGGGGAAAATGTTTGCTTGGCATTTAGATGTAGGTACATTAGCACTCAAAATTTAAGTACTAAGTTGTCTCCAGGAGTCCTTCAGCTATGCAAAGTTAGACATTAACATCATGGATGAAAGTTAGAATGGAGTAATAAAATTCTAAAAATCTCAGGAAAATGGAAAAAGTTCTCATTATCTGTGATTGACTCATTCATTCATTCGATAAATATTTATGGACCTCCTAGTATGTACCAGAAATTGTTTTAGACACAACAAAGAAAACAGACAAAAGTCTGGTTCTTCTTGGAGTTTATATTCTCATCATGATTTCAAGAGGACTCCTCCAAATATGGGAAGAAAGGTAGGGGTGGGGAGCAGTTAGCAGCAGACAAGGTGGCTGTTCTGTTCCTGTCTCAGGTCTAAAACTATCCTTTGAAGGGAATACCACCACTGTGGACATAAAATGATCAACACACTGTAAACCGGAATGTACTGGAAATCTACTTAGGGTAACAGCACATTCAGCTGAAACCACTTTTAGTTCATAGTGGTGAATTAGCATGCCTTCTATGGTGGAATCAATGTCTTTGATTTTTTTTAACTCATGTTACTGTCTGCTTTAGCAGAATGTATCATGTACAATATAAAGAATGCCAATATGCTGCAAACTTTTAAAACCAGACATAACTACATCATATACAAACTCATGCTCTATTCCCTTTAGGTGAAGAGGCAGAGAGTGGTGGTCAGGATTTTCACATGGATGACTTATTTCTTTAAAAAAGAAATCTGAAGCCTATTTAAAATGTATTAAACCTACGCGGTGCATTTTCTTCAGGTTTAAAATTTTTCAAAATTAAAAATTTCATAATTAATGAGAAAATTGATAAAACTATAACAGGAGTACCAGTGACATCAGTTAACCATATTGGGGCTTATATGGGGGTTTCTGGAAAGGAAAATAAATGAAAGGAAATATAACTACCAAAATGGTAACATACCTCCAAAGTAAAACTGCTTTCCTTAATATATTTAGTTACAAAAGTATTCCTTCATACAAAACAATAAACTCAGAAAAAAATGGGTGTAGTGACCCTATTTATTTAGGAAACAATACTCTGTAGTATTGCAATTGCTGACATAACACTTTGATTTAATTCATTTATTAAGTCAGTAAATTGCTGATATTTGAAAAATGGTGCTTCTGTGCAAATATGTGGTCTAAGCACATTCCAAATGAGAACTGCTGCTGATTTATGAAAAAAATAACAAGTTATGAGGAAACTCTCAATTTATATCACCCAAAGCTAGATTATTATCCAGGGTTGTGAAATTGGAACACTATAACCATGTCAGAGGTATCTGTCCAAAAATCCATCAATATTTAGATACCAGCTTGAGTGCTGGGTCAAGAGATTCATTATGAAAAGTCATGGAAACCTTTGGATTAAAAAGAACATAAGGCAAAGCTAAAATACTGATGTGAACCTGATGTGGAATTAACATAAATACAATATTTAAAAAAAGAATTATTACTAATGAGTCAGCACAAATTTATACTTTTTCTAGAGCTATTTTACTTAACAAATAATTCATCCAGTATAGATCATGTCCATTCCTTTAGGCTCCCAAAACAACTGGTTTCAGTTACCCTGTAAAAACCAACCACTAACTTAGTTCTATTGTTTGTCCTTGTGTAACAAATGCAAATGGGGCAGCTCACAGCAATTTCTACTTTTCTATAAATTCTGCTGCTCTGCATATGAACTCTGCCAGGGGAGGCAGAAGAGATTCTGATGTCTGAATTCTATTCCAGAATAGAATAACCACTAAGCCTCCATAGAAATAATGGGTTGCTGATTAAATTTCTGCACATGCTATCTCCAAAAATGAATACATAATTTAGGTTGACAATTAGAAACACTATAAATAACATGTTTAATTTGATAGCATGGCTATTGTAATAAATCAAACAACTGTTGCTCCCTCTTGCTATATTCATTTTCAACTTGGGGTTAAGTGGTACTGGCTAATGTGGTCCTGGAACAGGCAGCATTTACACAAGGCTAATGTGTGAAATTAATTTTCCCTGCACTGGCTTTATTCCTGTTTACAGAAAGAATCCACATACAACATTTCACATTAGAAAATAACCTATCTTCTTTATATGGATTTTTTTACTTTCAGTGTCACTTAAGTCAAGTTTTGTGAGAATAAAAGCAGTAGAGCTTCAGATTCAACTGACATTAAGACCTCCTTGGTAACAGCTCCAGGTACATTGTTTCAGCTAAATCTCATCATCATCACAAGAAATAGGTGTCAAGATCTCCACTTCACACACAAGGAAACTCAGTGTTGCTAAGTAACTTGCCTAAGTGCACACAAGTTGTACTGATTGATTTGTGGTTTAATTCTGGGCTACACACTCCAGAGTCATGTTCTTTCTACTGTCCCACAACAATTCTAACTTTTTATTCTTTCTACGCCCTGTCACTGCCTGTGCAGATGCACAAGTCCATGAAAACTGGATTTCTACCTTACTAATATCTAAGTTAGGATCTTAAGAAGGTTCTTTCACATTCTAGGATGCAAGGGCTGGTTCAGAGTCATGAAACATGGCAAGTAAGAGTTAATGTACTTCTCCAACTCAGGCATTCATGAAAACCTGACCCAATAAGCCCAAGTGTAATTTGGATGATATTTCAACACTAGGCTATCTTGGGAATTTCATTGTCACTGCTTTTGTCATTAACAAAAATGCTAAGTAAAGAGGAGTCTCTGAAGCTGATGCTAGGTAAAACACACACTACATAAAAACGATTTATTCGCCCAATCATATTAGAAAGTTAATATTTTTTTTACAGATGGCAATAAAAGTTTCATTTGAAAATAACCATATGCATTAGATGATACTCTGTAATGCTACATCCTATTTGTTCCATCAACTAAATACAGGAAATTGTCCTCTGTAGATTTCTGTTGGCAAGACTTTTAAATGATTTGCCTCCACTCACACAGCCTAAGGCCAGTTGATGTCATGACTCTAATACCAAACAGCTTCAAAATCCTCACATGTATCTGATGAGTCTATACGAAATGAGAGTACAATTCTTTCCAGCATAGGTTTGCTACTCAAGTAATCTTTTTTTTAAGTTATTATCACTTGAATGGCGTAATGACACCATCAAACAGAATAAACTATATTCTGAGAATCAAAGAGGAAATTTTCTACATACAAAATATTTGGTGAAAAAAATCAGCTCTCTGTAAACTTCAGCATAAAACTTAGAACAAAATAATGTAAATAAAATACATAAGACATATATTAGAATTCCAAGTAAAAAGTACACTGTTAACTAAAGATAATTTAGAAAATATTATCCAGCCTAAATGAAACCAAAACATATGCTTTCTCAAAGAAAATTAAATGTCAGGAAAGAGCATCCTTCATGTGGAAAGTAATTAGTTAAAAAAAATGAATTTGTGAAAACGATGTCTATCTTTTTCCATTGATTTTTGGGTATTTATAAAAATTATAAATCATGATGGCCTACTGTTCTCTTCTATATTACTCTAATTATTATATTGCACACTACCAGAAAGAAGGTCTTAGAGATCAGCCAATAAAATCGCATTTCAAAATAAAAGAAAGTTTTAGGGTAATTATTTACAGGTTTTTTTGGCAATCCTTGTGTTTTTTTCAAAAAATTCTAGAGCTTTGGAAAAATTAAAATGTTATTGAATTACAGGAAACACATTATAAGAGATCAGGAAAAAACCCACAAAACAAAAAGCCTACTTCCTTAAAAAAATCATATAATGTGCTATAAAGTTGGCTAGGAAGGGAGACACATGGACTAAATTCCTGTTCTGCCAATAAGTACTGTCGCTTGACTAGGCTTCTGTTACTGGTAAAAGGATGCAAGCGGGAGGGGTGTGGAGGAAGGATTGTTAAGTTACATGATATCCAAGGTCATACATAATTCCAAGATTTTAAAAAAATCAGTCCTACTCATTATACGTGGAAGTAAATGTCTAACTGTGGAGTTGGCTGAGAGAGGCACTTCACTGGTGTATCAACTACTAAGAGTGTCATTCCTGAAGGCAAACAGGCTTCCCTCACTTCTTCATTTTATGATTCATGCTAAGAGGAAGTTTCCTGTCAATGGGCTATACAGAGAGGGCCATCATATGCATGGGGTCACCCTGGCTAAAGGGGAACCTGGAGGTCTGGAGCCCTGGAAGTGGAGCCGAGGAACTGAGGGTCCTTTGTGCTGGGCTATGAAGTCCTGAGGCTGGTGGAGCATCCTGGGCTTTGGGTTAGTGGAGCTATATTGATTTATAGTAACTCAATGCTAATGAACTTTTAGGGAATATTGCCAAAATATTTTTTAAAAGGAATTTAAATATTTGCAGTGTTCCTTTAATTTCACAGAATAAACACAGTAAACTAACCAAGAGCCAACCCCTTAGTGTAACTGAGAAAACTGAAGCCCCAAGAGTTTGGGAACATTCCACAGAATGTCTGTCTTCTGACCCCACTAGAGCATTCACCACTACAGCACACAGAGGGGTCCTATTGGTGCTCCCCAGAGATGACAGTTTTCTTAATCACTCAGAGACTATTGAGATATCAAGACAAGTCTTGGTCAATTTATCTGACTCCTCCCACTACACGTAAATCTCCGTGGTTCACATTAATAAATTTAAGTTCCAATTCTTTAAAAATACTAAAACAAATCATTAGGCTTATATATTGTTGAGTCTTAGCCTATTAAGTGACAAATAACTCTGCTGATATACAAAGATTTTAGAAAGATGCAATACCTCTAAGTTCAGAAAGCTTAGGATTTCAGTGAATGGTGGTAATAATATAGTTCTACATTTGTAATTGATTAAAGCACTGGCTACTACAATTACAATAAGATAGAGCTAGAATCTTCCAGTGTCATTAGGAATTCTTAGATGACATACAGAAGCAGACTGAATTAAAAAATTAGGCAAACACAATAAACAGAACATAAGTGCTATCTTTTAGAAATTATTTTATCTGTCAAAAAAGCCAGTTGGTCTTCAAAGAGAACTCTTCCTAAAGCCATATATATTGAGCCTAATATTCCTCCATAGTTGGAGAAAACAGATTGCTACATATTAAAATACTACCAATATGAATTCTGATAATTCACATATTTTTTAGTGGGGGGAAGGCTTTTCCTTGATTGCAGAAGGTTGGATGTGAGGCAAGATCAGTGGATGATTCTGTAATGACTGCAGTGAAGAGTAGCAAATGGCTTGGAGCTTCCGTCAGGCAGATGAAGATGTGACTTCTGCCTTCATCATATACCAGCTACGTGACCCTGTATAAGTTACTAAACCTCTCTGAGCTTTGGCTTCCTCATCAGGTGAGGTGGATAATAGTAGTGCCTTCCTAATAACCCATAAATAACTTGTAAATCATGTAAGGTCCTGGTTAAGTGTTAATTAAACAGTATCTATTATAATTAGGTTATTGACATTTGTCAATTTATTTCAGTTAATTTATTATGTTATTGACATTTGTCAATTAATTAATTCAGCCCTAAGAGGAATAATCTGATACAACTTTTACAGTTATGGAAATGGCAGCAGAGAAATTAAATAATTTCTCCAAGGACATTCATGGTGTAACTTTACCCACAGCATTCAGTAAGTGCTATATAGGCAGAACTCTGGGAAGGAGAAGCTAATGCCCCAAACCCTAAAATAGAGATATGTTATGTGAACATGCCTAGCATAATAGCTGGAGTCAAATACAAATACAATAAATGGTGTATATGAATGACAGAAGTTCATCTGAATATTTCCACAACTCAAATTGTGCAAGGATGCAGACTGACTGACTGGAAGGTCATTGGGTCTGACTGACTGAATTACTGATGCTTAACAGGAAGAGGGTTTACTATTTCTACAGCCACAAACTGCACTCACTATGGAAGAAATAGTATCTGAGTAGTCTAAAAGTCTTACATGCTTTCCCAAGCACCTAACTTACTTCGAGGCTAGGAAATAAAGCAGGCTTAGAGAAGGAAAACCACTGTTATTGTGCAATTTTCTTCCTACCTCAGAAATTTAAAAAAAAATATGGCTATAATGCAATCAGTTCATAAGCAGTATATATTTATTTCAATCTGAGCAGATAACACCCTGGGCCTAAGGTCTTGGGGGTATTTTGTCTTTGTTTTTTTTGTTCGGTTTTTCATTTTTAACAGCCTTCCACTAAAGAACTGTGACTTCTACCAGAAATATGCTGGTGATTTAAAATTGGAAGACTATTAACTTATATCACTGTGCACTAAAGGTCTATGCATAACTACTCTAAAATATTGCCTGAGACAAAAAACATTATACTTACTGTACTGAGAGAAATCATGAAGTCAGTGTATACATGGAAAAGAGATCTTTCCACTTCTCCCTAGGGAATTATAAATGTTATGGAGACTTTACAAAGCTATGTTTAGCTGACTACCCTTGATTTAGCTACTAGAATATTACTGTGTTTGTGTAAGGGATAGTTTTAGTTATGGTTTTTATATCCATAAATTAGTTTAAGATAAAAATATTTTCATATGAATCATAATGATTCAAGTATTACATAACAGAGTAAAAATATATAAGGCAATTAAAAATTTTATATTGATCTTACTATTTTATTACTAACATTCTTCTATTTCCAACAGTGATGAATTTCATATCACATATGCTGGATGCAAGTTACCCAGTGCAAAGTATTCAGAGAGACTCGGTATAAGCCTTGAAGGAACCATTACTCCATGCTTTTAACCTTTTAGAGCATAAGGTGTTTGATCAGATTAAATTAACATTATTTAGCACTGGAAGGTCCTGTTGGGTTACAAAAGCATAAAAGTGGTTACCCCAATGCTGGGACACGGTGGTTCCTCCTTAAATGACAGATACTATCATCATTAAAGATACTCTTCCTACTACTCTGCCTATTTTTGTTACTTTTCAAAGTGGTGGGAAGTGGATAAGAGGCACTGTAACGGTTAGAATCAGGGGAGAAACTACAGCAACACTACTTAGCTCAAATCCCACCTTTATTGCTTGCTTACCATGTCACCTCAGAGGAAGAGTAAGTACTTTAATACACAAAGCACTTAAGAGGAGATACGGTTCCCAGTCCTTCTCTGGCGTGCACGTCCACTTTAGTCTCCCTTGATTGGTCCATCCAAACATTGTTTAAGAATGTCTTTCTTTCCTCTCATTAGGCTTTTGAGGGCTGGAATTGAGTCTTTATTTTACCAACTTTATATTATTGATTTTTAATAAAATTGACATAGCTTTTTAAAAGCTGTAGAGTTCTACTAAACCCCTCAACTGGTCCCAGAAATCCTTGGAGGGGGCTGTACCCATGAGAACACCCATTGGGTGGCTGATCTAAGATGGGAGACAGACATCATTAAAAAGTTTGGATCAGAGTCCTGCAATTAACATTTACACTTTTCTCTTTGGCGTTCATATTTAATTTGTTGTAGTTATTTTTAACCATTACTCCCCTCTGAACTGTCAGCTCAAACCCAGCAGCATTCTAAAATAGCACGGGGTCCGCATTCCTCTATGGGCTCCTCCAGATTCTCTCCCCACCCTTTCCCACCTGTTCTCTTCAGCCATGAGGCTGACCTGTCAAAACCATAGCAACGGGTCCCCTAGTCCTTCCTCTAGCTTCTTGTGAGGTATGGGCACTAGGGTCTACAGCACTAGGCCAGAGGGTAGAAGCAAAGAGTGAGAAGGGTCTTTATTCCCCAGGTCCTTCCCTGTGGAGTCTTAACTTTGTGTGACTCTATAAATGTACTTTTTCCTGGGTCCTTTGAACCAGAGCTAGCAACAGCTCTGTAATTATTGGTCCCAGGGTGCTATACTATCCCTGTAATTTCTCTCCACTCTTCCCACAGCTTTGCTAAAAGTCCCTTTCTTAAGCCCCCTAGAGATAATCTAGTTTGAGTGTGCCATCTGTGTCCTGCTGGAACCCTGATGGATTCAGTACTGTCAATACACAAAGGGAGAACCCTAAACCACAGCAACAACTATTCCTCGTTCATGCCCAGTTGGGACCAAAATGCTTTCCCCTCACTGCTCCCAAGTGATTCCTATAAATACCTCCATGAATTCTGAAACAATAAACGCTTTCTTATTCATTCTTCTTCAGGGAATTCTTTTAAGAGAAAGGATTTCTGCTATAACTTAGGAATCATTTTCTAGCTGTTGTTTTTATTTTTGGTTTTGTTTTGCAATTTTTAGAGGCATCATTTCACTTGATTATATTCTGCCATCCATGTTTAAATTTAGCTACAGGTGGTAATATAATCTGAATATAAAAAAGTTAAATTTTTCAAAAGAAATTTTGCTCCTAACTGAATGTTATCAGTGAAGAGTTTTAGATAAACTTACAAACATGCCATTAACAAGAAATATAAAGTAAAATGCATCATTTTTAATTTTTTTAGATAATACAGAAATAACAGCTTCTACTTTACACTATGTATTTCCTGTAATCTAGGCCAGATGTTACAGCAACTTTAAAACACATCTGGGCATAAGCAACTGATGTTCACTTACAATGAACTTCTGTTTCTATATATTATCTCTGGAGATTCTACTATGGAATTATGAGAATAAACAGCAAATTACTATGTTAACTTCTTTTCTACTGCAGGTGGTCATATTATTAAACCACTATTTTTTGTTAGTAAATCAACCCTTCCATTTGGTGAGAGGGATTTTCCACAAAGCTTTGTCCTATTTCTGTTTATTTTGGTCTCCAAAGGAACTGATATTCAAAAGGAAAGAAGACAACAGAAATATGGAGCTAAAAATCTGTAAAGCTCCTTGCCACAAACAGACCTAAAACTCAGAGAAATCTAGCAGTGACTTCTATGCCTTCTCTACGTAAAAATGTGATTTGACGTTAACCACGTGTATTTCTCCATCTTCCTTTGCATTGTTTTCCTTTATGTAGCTCTTATTCTTGATGTTATACTAAAGAGCCAAATGCAGTGGGGGTAAACACCTACAGTAATTCAGACAGGTTTGTCCTATCTTGTCCTGTTTTGACAGAATTGACAATAATAGAATATATTTATCAGTGGGCTGAAAAAGGTTTACTTAGCAGAACTGATTGACCATGTGTCCCCCTTTTTTGAAGGAAAGGACTGTAAAGCCAATTGCACATAATGGAATGGGTGAAGATAGCAGTGAAGTCAGAAAATGGGCTAAATGGCCATTTTGTAGGTGTGTGTGTTTTGGGAAATAACCCATTTCTCTTTTGCATGACAGGATCCATTTCTCTACATTGATAAATTGTCAAGGAAGTGAGTGCCAGTTTTCACAAAGGTTCAGGGATGGCAAAATGATCAAAAAGGCATTTAAGCTCTACTTTCTCAACTAACTTAATCACGTTTCATCAATTTCTAGTGGCACATTTGAAAAAAAATGTCACTTACAATTATTGGTGTCTTGCAATTGCTTTTGGCCAGGAAGGCCAACATGGAGGTTCTGCCAGGGCAGGAGGTTCTGCCAGGGCAGGAGGTTCTGCCATGGGGCTGGCATTGTATCAGCTGCAGATAAAGAGGGTCACTTGATTTGGAGAGCTGGGTGATACCCATTCCCAGTGGCAAGTTTAGTAGAAATGATGATCTCAACAATAGGCAAGTGGGAAGGGCCAGTAGTTGGGGAAAGCATAATTACAGTTGAGGCTATTTGCACAGGCAGATAAGACCAGAAAGGACCCATGCTAATTCGCACACTCCTAACCAAACCACAGGCTATGAAAACGCACATAAAAAAACCTTCGAGGTCCCAGATAAAGTAGAGAAGGTCAGAGTAGAATTTAAAATAGCCAGACCTTTGAACACATTACCCACCTTATACACAGATTCACTGACCATGGACAGAGGACTCACTGGCAAGGTGGTTGAGCCCAACGTCTCACTACCAAGTTACACAGACATATGGGACAACCCCCAAAAAAACCAGACCTAAAAATTAAAACAAGAAAATACCTATGTTTATGGCTATATGCAAACTGGGCAAAGAGGAAGCATACTGCAGAGAAAACAGATTTCACAGAATTAACTGAGACAAGTTACTAAACAGTGAAATAAAGAATAGCAAGGACAATAATCTTCTGGGAAAATACCAGAATACAGAGTTGTTACAATATATTATCTAAAATGTCCAGTTTTTACCAAAGTTATGAGATATTTAAAGAAACAGGAAAGTGTGACACACACTCAGGGAAAAGGTCCTCATCAGAAATTATCTCCAGTACCCCTGATAACATAGAATAGGAGACAAAGGTCTCAAAGAAGCTAGTATAAATAGGTCCAAAGAAATCAAGGAAATCATATTTAATGAATTATAGAAAAGTATGACAACACTGAATGTACACATAGAGATCACCAAGGAGAAATTATATAAAAGAATTCTGGCATTGAGAGATATAATAATGAATAAAAATTCATCAGAAAGTTTAACAGCAGCTTTGAAATGGCAAAAGAATCAGTGAAACTGGAGAGAGATCAACAGAAATAATCCAAACTGAAGAGCTGGTAATAAAGATAAATGAACAGAGCCTTAGAGACCTGTGGGAGAGCAAGCATACCTACATTTATGGGAGCCCCAGAAGGAGAGGAGCAAAAAAGTCAAGGGAAGAAAAATTATTGAAGAAATAATAGATAAAACTCCCCAAATTTGATGAAAAATATTAATTTACACATCCAAAAAGCTCAGTGAGATGCAAGTAAGATTCACACCTGGACATATCAGATACATCCTATTAACACTATGGGAAGCCAGAAGAAAGTCCTAAACACAAAAAGTGGAAAAACAAATCATCCCATACAGTAGAGGATTAATACAATTAATGTTTGACTTCTCATATGTAATAGCCATAAGAGACAATGAGGCCAGAGGTAGTGGAATGACAAAAATCAAAATGCTATAAGAAAAATTTTAAACCCTGTAAGCCAAGAATTCTATATCCCAAAAAACTATCCTTTGAAAATGAAAGTAAATTCATAGATAAACAAAAACTGAGAGAATTTATTGCTAGTAGACTTGCCTTAGAAGAAATTCTAAAGAGTCCTTCTGGTTAAAGGGAACTTGCTCTAGACAGTGACTAAAATCCACTGGGTAGAATAACTTGAAATGGTAAATATGTGCTCACATGAAATACTCTCATTTCCCATCTAACATCTTTTAAAGACCTGTTATATAAAGCAGCAATCACAAGACTATTTTATTGGGCTTAGTACTTAATAGAAACAACTATATATGACAATAGTAACACAAAGGTGGAGAGAATGGAGCCATTTTGAGACAACCACTAAGAAAATAATTTTTTAAATATAGTTTAAAAATCAACAGAGGAATTAAAATGGTATATTAAAAACATTTACTTAAGACAAAAGAAGGCAGTCAAGGAGAAACAGAGGAACACAAAAGGAGGCAATAGAAAAATAGGAAATCTGAACCATATTAAATCCAACTGTAGTTAGAATTTTAAGACACAATGTAATACAAAAGGTAGCAGTTGTCAGACGTGATTTAAAAAAAGCAAGATCCAACTATATCCTGTCTATAAGAGACACACTCTAGATTCAAGGATACAACTAAGTTGAATGTGAATGCATGGAAACAAATATGAAAACAAACAGTAGCCATGAAAGAGCTGGAGTGGCTGTTAACGTGAGGCAAAGTAGACTCCAAAACAAGAACTACTATTAGAATAAAAGAGAGATTTCTTTTGTCAGATATTTTCAATACACCAGGAGAATTTAATAATGATAAATACATATGTACCTAACAGCAGCAAGGACAGAATTAAAAGCAAAAATAGACAATAGTACTTGGAGATTTCAATAAACGACAAAACAGTTGGGCAGAAGGATGTAAAACACTATCAGAAAAGTCAACCTGACTGATATTTATAGAATCTTGCATGTAATGCATACAGAATATACATTCTCCTCAAGCTTACATAGAGCACTCTCCAGGACAGACCATATACTAGGCCATAAATACTTACATTAGAAGAGTGCTTTACAATCAATAAACTTTCACTATAAGAAGTTAGAAAAAGAGTAAATTAAACCCCCAAACAAGTACAGGAAATAAAGGCAGAAAGCAGACAGAGAAAATTAACATAGCCAAAAGATGGGTGTCTAAAAAGACTAAAACGATTAATAAATACTAAGATGATTAGTATTAGCAAAATAGAGTAAGAAAAAAGGAGAGAAAACCCAAGTTATCAGTATTAGGAATAGAAGGCATAACACTAGGAATCCTAAAGATATCAATAAAAGAATATTATGCACAACTTATGTTAGTATATTCAACAACTTCAATGAAGAGACAAATTCCTTGAAATCTCCATCTACTAGAATTAGTGCAAGAAAAAAACAGAAAATATGAATTGTCCTATATCTATTAAAGAAATTGAATTATAAATTATTCCCTGACAGAGAACATTGGTCCACATGGCTCCAGTGGTACATTCTGTCAACTATTTAGTGAAGAAATAATTTAATAATATAATATTTAGATTTAAGTTTTTCTAGAGAACTTCTGGGGTCTTCAGTTAAACATTAAATTGGTAGTTCTCTTAATTTTTCTCAATACTGTTTTTATATGACCTAAATTTCAATGATCTGTTTTGTACAATATAAGCATAAATAAAACATTTAAAAACATTTAAATAAATCAATCTTATACAAACTATTTAAAAAAAAATTAGAAGGGGTGGGAACAATTATCAACCCTTTTTATGAGGCTGGCCATATTGATACTCAAGCCAGACAAATAGACTGCAGATCAAAATCCTTTATAAGCATAGAATAAAGGTACTCAAAATATTACCAAATTAAATTCAGCAATATGTAAAAACATAGTATGTCATGATCAAGTTAGGTTTCTTCCAGGAAGGAAAAATTGGTTTAACATTTGAAAATAAATAATGTAATTCACCGCAATAATAGAATTAAGGGAAAAAACCTATATGGCCATTTCAAATGATAAGGAAAAAGTCTTTGAAAATTTCAAACCCATTCATGATAAAAGCTCTCAGGAAATCAGGAAGAGACCAGAATATTTTCAATCTGATAATCAAGGCAATGGCAAAAAACCCACAGTTAACATCAGACTTTATAGTTGAATATTGAACACTTCCTCTCAAAGATTGGGAGCAAGGAAAAATATCTATTATTAATTACTTCCATTCAATAACTTTATCTGGAGTATAATATGTTAGTGCAAAAAGGCAAAAAGTGGAAATGAAATGTTTAAAGACCTAAAAGGCAGAAGTATAACTTAGTATCAGATGATTTGATTATGTATCCAAAAATGCTAAAGAATTTACAAAGAAATTATTCAAACTCATAAGTGAACTTTCAGCAAGATCACAGGGCATATAAGGTCAATATAAAAAATCAATTTTATTTCTATATACTAGCAGTAAGCAATTAGAAAATTATATAAAACAATTCCTCTTAAAATAGCATACTGAATTTAAAATACTTAGGAAGTAATGTAAAAAGTATGAGATCCATTCACTGAAATCATTAATATAATATTGAAATATCCATGTTCATGGATTGAAAGAACCAGTATTTTTAGGATGTCAGTTTTTCCCAAATTCAACTGCAGATTCAACGAAATCTCAGTCAAAACCACAATGTTATTTTATAGAAATTGACTGATTTCAATATCGAATGTAAATTAGGAAGATCTCAGACAAAAAGAAAAAAAATATAGTTGGAAGACTTACACTATCAGGTTTCAAGACAGTAATGAGGCCAGTGTGGTACAGGAGTAAGGATAAAATGACTAATCAAACAGAATACAGTCCAGAAACAGACCCACACATATACATTCAACTGATTTTCAACAAAGCTGTTAAAGTAATTCAATGGGGGAAAAGAAGTCTTTTAAACAAATGGCATAGGGTCAACTGGATAATTGGTAGAAAATTAATCCCCACTCTTGTCTCATGCCATATATACAAATTAATTTAAACTGCATCATAGACCTAAACCAAAGAGTAAAAATCATACAGTTTTAGAAGAAAACATAAGAGAATAATTGCTATATTGTAATAGGAAAAGATTTCCTTGGACACAAAAAGCATTAAATATAAAAAACCCATTATGTTAGACTTCACCAAAATAAAGTTTCCATTCATCAAGAGAAATTTAGGAAATGAAAGGGGAAGGTTACTGAATGTGAGTAATTATTTGTAGTATGTATATCTGACAAAGGACTTGTATCCAGATATGTAAACAATTTTATCAATTTACAATAAAAAGACAAAAAAATCAGCTAAAGAGTTAAAATATACTCCACAAAAAAGAAATGTGAATGGCCAGTAAACACATGAAAATATGCTCAATATCAGTATACCTCAGAGATACACAAATTAAAGCTTCAATGAGATATCAATTCACACTAACTTAAAGACTGAAAACACTGAATGATATAAAGTATCTGTATCACTCATATTATTTGTTAATAGGAGTATAAAATGGTATAACCATTCTTAGAGCTGGCAGTTTATAAGGCTAAACATCCATCTAGCCCTTGAGCCAGCAATTCCATTCCTATTTAATTAACAAATGAAAAAATAAAAGGAGAAAGATTCTTAAACAGTTTTCCAGCAGCACAATTCCTAAAAGAAAAAACTGGAAACCTAAGTGTCCATCAAAAGAATAATAATCTGTGGTATGTTTTTAAAACAGAATAGTACTCAGCCATAACAAAGAATGAACTACTGGTAGATAGTCAATGATGGAACTCTAATCTTATGCTGCGTGACAGACCCCAGATGAAGAAGTACATATTGTATGATTCCATTTGACTGAAGTTAAGTGGGGATGGAAATCAGAAGAGAGGTGTTTATGCAGAATGGAGGTTGACAGTTGGGGAGCGTACAGGTAGTTTCTGGGGTTGTGGAAATGTTCTATAGCTTCATTAGGGTGTGGATACACAAGTGACTACACATCTTTATCCTTAGCTTTGAAAACACTGTCAAAACTCATCATACTGTACCCCTTAAAGTCTACATATTTCATTGTATGTAAATTTTATTATTGGTAATAAGATTACAATCTTCTACTTTTTACTTCAATATTCTAGACATGGGTCTTGCATAGCTGACATTCTAATTAAAAAGTACAACCAACCGTTGAGAGTAGCATGAAAGGATGCGAGCATCTGGAAGTCCTGAATCACACCAATCTGTGACTGGCATCAACATTCTCAATATGTTCAACTTCTATCACAAAATCTTATTATTGTAATACAATTATGTGTTCTTTATTCTAGCCAAAGATACAAGCTATTATAATTCCTATAAAACCACTGATGTTCACATCTACAGAACATTTATAAAAGTCACCTAATGGCAAAGAATTCTTCAAAGACTAGGCTTAAAAATCACTGTCTTCAGAAATCTGGAATTCACTCTGATGTTACTTGGCTAAAAATTGGACTTTTCTTTGATCAATTAATGGAAATAAAGCCTAATGATTTATTTCCATTTGTCAAACGAGCTTTAGCAACATTTAAATAATCATGGACACCTAGGGGCTATTCTAGATGTTTTGGAGAATTCTGATCCCAGATACTAACTCACCTCTTACGCTTGATTTACTGTGGCTTATCTATCCTCCCACCTCCAGTCTCCCTCACCTTGTCAACCCACCACGCACAGGGATGCCAGAATTACTTTCCTATAAACTGACTTCCTCATGCAATCAATAGTCTGCTTTCTCCTCTAAATATTACTCAATAGCCTTTTAAAAGCTCTGAACAATTACAGGACACATCACTAATGTCAATGAGTGATCTTACTACATAAAAATACCACTTTTTAATACACTTATAACTGTCTTATCAACATTCAAGTTACATGATGTAATATCACATATTCACTGGGTGTCTTTCCGGCATGGTTCTGTCCAAGGTGCTAGAGTCAACAGATGAATGTAACAGTTCAGTTCTTTATTAGTTAACAATGAATTTGGGAAACAAGCCAGCCACAGACATTAGGTAGAGCAAAGCAACAGTGAAAAAGGCCTATGATTAAAAATCAGTATTTAAGCAACAATTTCCCTAGGAGTTCACTCAGGATGGCTTCCTGTAGGAAACAGACCTTAAATTAAAATGGAAACACAAAGGCTTCATTCGGACAAATATGTGTGGGTAGGGTACAGGAAGAAATCAGGTAGCTGGTAGGAAGATGTCAAATTATGAAAGTTTTGGCAAATCAGGTTGTTGAACACAGACTTTATCCCACAGGTGGTGAATAGGAGTTCAGATGCTCTGAGTTGAGAAGGAGCACATGAAAATAGTTTTCTGGATACGAAAGGGCTATCTTCTTTAGAGGACTCCTGTAGGAAATAAGACAGGCCATAGAAGCAGGTAGGGGCAGCAGATTAAGAGTAGACAATGTTTGAGGAATAAACACTGGAGACAGGCAACAGTGGTCCTGCAACACTGGGGTCAAATGGCTTTCATATTTCTTATCATGTCCAATTATTAATTTCTATTTCTGTGTTTCTCTTCCTCATAAGACACAAAGTCCTTGGAGGCAGAGCCAATTTGTTATTGTTATAACTGTATTAATTATTGTGTTTAATTATGTTGTAATAATAATTAATATCAATTCCTGGCACAACATAGGGACTCAAATCTTTGTTTTAAAGAACACAGTAAGATGAAGAGGTATTTCAGGACTCTGGTCCCAGGGTTTTTATTCCTTTAAATTTATAGCATTTTACTTCTGCAGATCTATAAAGACTGTAGCTTGATGCATCTTGAGTGAGGTCCAATTCAAAGGAACTGACTTGTCATCTATACTTGAAGAGGCACATCAAAAAATGCACAGGACCTCTAATTGCCTGCAGCAGGGGTTAAGGATACTCCCTTTGTCCTGATAAAGAATTCTTCAAAGTTTTAGGCTCTGATAGAGTTGATACCACCAGGGGTGGTGCTGCTTTCCTTCAGTTCCCCCTCAGCACCCTCTCCCAGCAGCTCCTTACCTCCCTCTGTGATGTAGTAGTAGGTTCCTTAATACGAGTAACAGCTCTTACTATGCATAATCATAATGAACCCCTAATAAGCAATTAAAGGAAAGACTGGATGAATCATTGCAAGATATGGAAAGTGGCTATTCTGCAGTGACAATTTCTAATTAATGTGAACATGAAATATTTATGATTTATGGTCATAGAGTCATAGAAGGGGTCTCAGAACCAGGAGAAAGTTTCCACATAGCATTTTCTTTTCTGTTTCTCCATCTTTCCTTTATGGTCACATGCATTTTTTCTGTAACAATCCATACTCTTGACATTCTGTCTTTCTTTGTCTACCTAAATTCTAATCACCTTCCAAGTCCCAGGTCAAAGCTATGACATTTTCTCAGGTCACTAGACTGTACTGTGCACTTCATTTCTCTGAATTTTTAGCACTTATTTTAATTAAACATGGGCTGCCTTGAGATCTCTCTTCTTCTAAAGTGTTATTTTCAACCTGATTTAACACATTTACTGTACCTTTGCTCTCAGTTTCACATAGTACTAGGTGCTACATGGGACAGGTGGAGTGAAAATGAGAAAGACACAAGCCCTTCCTGTAAGGATCAGTCTGTCAGTATAATGATCCAAGGCCACATATGATCAGTGTCATGAAACATCAGAGATAAGATTAAAAGTGTTACAATTAGCACTGATATAAATTAAGACAAATGTAAATAAATAAAATGGGGTTTGAGAAGAAATAACACCAGGTTGGAGGCTACACCAAGTATTTGTTTCCTCTCCAACACCTTTCCCTTACTTTCTTCTGTTAAAGGATTCTTTTCTCCATTTCCACTCTCTGGCTTCAATATGTGACCATCTGGCCATGGTGACTGGTCTAAGGGTGGATTATGTGACCTAAGCCAAGCCAATCTGAGTCCTTCCCACAGAGGGTTTTCAAACTCTAGCTGAGGGAGAGAGCCCCTTCTCCCTTCTTGTTGAAAGCTGTACAATTGTGAGCTTGAAGTAACCTGTGACTACTTCCACCAAAGCTAGAAGAGCTGGTCTGGCAGGATTTGGTAGGCATGTGAACAGAAGCAAAAATAAGAAGCAGACAGATAGTCCTCATAGAGTTCAATTTCCTGATTTCTATGGACTGAAAATTTGTGTCCCCCCAAAAGCCACATGTTAAAGTCCTAATCCCTAATGTGATGGTGTTTGGAGGTGGCGGTCTTTGGGAGATATTAGGCTTAGGTAAGGTTAAGAGGGTAGACCCTTAAACTGGGATTAGTACTCTTTTAAGAGGACAAAGGGAGATGGGAGCCCTTTCTCTCCACCATATGAGGAGCTGGCAAGAAGGCAGCCACCCATGAGCCAGGACAAGCATTCCCACCAGGAACAGACCCTGCTGGCATCCTGATCTTAGACTTCCTGGTTCCGGAACTGCAAGAAATGAATTTTTGTTGGTTAAGCCACCCAATCCAAGTATTTTATTTCAGCAGCCCAATTTAAGACACTGATCTCTGCAGTTTCTGGGGTCAGATCCACCCCTGCCTTGCCCTTACACGATGCAATTACTTGAGTTAATAAAGTCTCCAGATCTTGCTTAAATGAATTTGACATAGGTTTCTGTCATTAGCAAACAAAGTGTCCTGTGTTCTTTGGGAAAATCACAAATACTGAGTGGAGAACATAGCCATTGAGATTGGTCTTGAAGGATAGGTAGGATTCTGGAATAGGAACAAGATAGAGGAGGATCCACAAAGGCAGAGAGGAGGAGAAGGGCTGGGCAGGACTATAGCCAGAAAGGATGCACTGAGGGGTTTGGTGAGGAATGAAGTTGAAGAGGAAGACTGTTACTATAGAATCTTGAAGCTGAGGCTACAAAGATGTTTTTTCTTGTTTCTTAAAGTTGTGAAAAGCTAAATAATGCCCTCCATCCCCAATGTCCACATCTTAATCCCTGGAACCTGTGAATTCTACCTTACATGACAAAGGGGACTTCGCAGATGTGATTAAACTAAGGAATTTGGGATGGGGAGATTATTCTGGATTATCTGGGAGGGCCCAATATAATTATAAGGGTCCTTATAAGAGGAAGGTAGAGGGGTCTGAGTGAGAGCATATGTGGCTATGAAAGCTGAATGAATCAGAGGAGAATTAACGGGAGGGAAGCAGCTGTCGGAGAGATCGGAAGATGCTATGCTGCTGGTTGTGAAGTTGGAAAAACGGGCCATGAGCCAAGACATGCAGGCTGATTCAAGAGGCCAGAAATGGCAAGGGAACCCATTCTCCTCCAGAACCACCAGGAAGAATGCAAGCAAGTCAACTCCTTGACTTTAGCCCAGTAAAAATACATTCAGATTTCTGATTTCTGGAACTGTAAGTTAATAAATTTGAGTTGTTTTAAGCCACTAAATTTGTAGTAACTTGTTACAGAAGCAATAGGAAACTAACACAAATGTTTTATGTTTCTTAGATGCTTTCTAACTTTCCAGATGTCAGTGTCACTGTAAGTTCCTGAGTGTAAATCCCATGTCTCATACTTTGTTTTGGTATATCTTTACAGAGTACAATCAATTAAACTTACTAGTTTGTATAATTCACTGCAGCTCATTCTATTAGAACTGTAACATTTGAAATCTGGATCTTGAGGTCTTATCCCTCCTTTTGAATAAAGAATTATTCAGTATTGCCACTACTACCACAAAGTATTTCTTTTCCTTCTGCTCTCCACTTTTTCCAGAGGGGTAGGAAAATTTACAATCAAGTCATGGAATGGGCTGGACTTGGGCTTGAGATACAATAATTTGTTTTGATGTGACTTTAGTATTGTTGAAATCTGTGTCAATTTAGGCCCTTAATGGCAAGGAGAACAATTTTGTGGTTCATTGTACCCAAGATTCTGCAGTAAACAGCCTCCTGCACCTTTTGACAAAACTGTTGGTGCAGCAAAGTTATGACAAAAACAAATGTTTTCCATTTTATATTTTATCTTGCTGACATAATTTGGATAAAAAAATGGAACTACATGGTTAAAATATTCAAAAAATATATATCTAAATATGATATTTTATGGAACTTAAATGGGAAATTAAATATTTACATATGGACATAGAGCACAATATAGATCTCATTTATTTCTGCTTCTCATTTCACTTGTTGAATCAAGCCTCATTTTTTTATATCTTCTAAACTTTTGAAAATGTCTAATTATATCTTAAGGCATTTGTTTTTATTTTATTCTGTGGGGCAGGGGATTTCATAGTGCTACAACCTCAACAGCTTTCAAATACAGATTGAAATATCTGTTTGACATGAGGACACATCCAGATATAAATATATTCAACCTCCTTGGGCAAAAATCTCCAGAAGACCGAGTTTACTGACTGTACAACAAAATGACCTATAGGGAAAAAAGGTCAGCTGGTTATAAAAATTCAAAGGGATAAACAACTCTAGGGTGAAGGTGGAATAGAGAAATATATTTACCTTAGGAAAAGAAACTATCTAAATCATACATTCACCAAAAAGTAAAGCAAGGTCTTTTGAAATGCTAGGGACATATGACACTTACGCCAGCTGTTTAACCTTCACAAAGCCATACAAAGTCTCCATGTCTTCCTATTAAATTAGGAAGAGATTGATAAAAAGAAAATCACCTACACATCTGAATTCTACTAGGCACTAAATTAAGCTGACAGTTATCTGTTAGAATTGGAGATGGACAGATGAACTGACAAAGTCTGGGTCCAGAATCTCCTTTGGTTTGAATGGCTTGGTTAGTTCAATATGAAATGAATAGAATAGCTATTAACTGCCTGATTGCCCCACTCTGAAATCTCCATCTTAATAGCCATCAGATAAAACCCTAGAGGTCTCTTTAATTGGTATCTTGTGTAGGGATGCTCAGAAAGAATTGTTTGTCTGTTTATAGGAACTCAGTAAATGGTCAGGAATGAAGACGATCTTCATTCACTTCCAATGAGCATCCCAAACCCTACTGCTAAAATATTTTTTAAAAAACAGTTTAGGGTCCATTCCAGTGTTTCACTCTCTTGTCTTTAAATAATTTCTGTTAAAATTTATAAGGAAATTGAATGTTTTGTCTTCACACAACTTGCACACCTTTTTGACCTTTTTCCCTGCTATGTTTTTCTTGGATATTGTCGTCCCCTCCTCCTTCCTCATTTCCTCCTCTCAGTCTCTCCTTCACTCACACCTTCCCCTACTTACCCACACACTATGACTCTACTTCCATTCTGAATCATCATAAAAAAGCAACTAGCATATGTGTTTATTTTGTCAGGCATAGTGCTAAGTGCTTTCCATACATTATCTCATTAATCTTCGCAGGAATCTTACAAGTCGAACACTGTGAATAACCTCATTTCAACAATGAGGAAGCTAAGGCTCAGAGAATTTAAGGAAGAAGACCCATTTCTACACAGCAGTGGAGCCCGGATTCCAGACCTAGCATTTTCTGATACCAGAACCAAAAGCCATACAATTTTTTGTCATTGTTAACATCCTGGAAGCTTTTGTACCACATGCTCCTTCAGCTTCTAAGCCAGACTGGGGAAGGGAAAGTGGCAGATAGTGCCAACCATGTGATAAGTGTCTCTTGAATGAAGGATGTGTGAATGAATGAAAAAGTAATAGCCAGCATGAGACTCTTGGTCACCTTGGGGGACCTGCTATGAAACATGTGGCTTATGTGTTATTTTTGTGGGCCGTTGTTATTTTCCTGCTGCAATGACAGATTCTAATATATACAATGTGCCTTGGGATCTCAGCAGCTATAAAAACTGTACCGTGCAGCTCCTGGTGGTCCCTGATGGGTGGAGGGGTCGCTTCATAGCTCCTGGGTTGCATGATGCCCCAAGTGACATTCACCAGGCCTCTGATATTGGGCCCATCCCTGTCACAGCCATGCTGCTACACTCACGGAGACACGGAGTGCTGGTGGTTCTTGGCCCGTGTACCTGATAATGGGCTCCTGGACTGTTGCCTTAGTTTCTCCTCTCATGGACTATTCAACAGGATCCTTTGGAGCTTTGGTTAAAGAATGTGGCAGAGCATCCACCTGGACATATACCGACAGGCAGGTTGTGACACTTTACAGCAGTCAGAGACCAAGACTGACCCCATCCTCTGCCACCTCAGAGAGGATTTCCTGTCTGCCCAAGTCACATATGAGTAGGTGGCTTTTTCCTCTCTTGCATGAGTGTTATTCCCTAGGTTTGGGGCACTTTGCCACCTGCTACTCTGAAAACCCAATTACTGTGTCTCTCATCCTCTCATATTTTAGTTCTTAGAGGCCAGGATAGCCAGGAGGTGGAGGTTAGGTTCCACATCTTTCTAATGTACTAGGACACTGAATTACCAAAAACAAAACCCCCCCAAAACCCAGCCCACATTTGTTTTAAGAAACCTGTCAGAACATACAAATACCAAGTGAATGCTGACATACCCTCTTGTTCAACAATGTTGGAAATACTTCTGAAATCTTTTCTTAGAAACTAAGAGATTCTCTTAGAATCTCTTTTAAAAATAAATCAAATCAATGAATGAGCACACTCCTCAAATAGTTATAATCCTCATCTTCTGTGGGTAAAGTTGGTTTCTGGAATTAAGCCTAGGAATTATGGTGAAAGAACATGCTGGCCCCACATGAACTGACATCAGTAAGTTTCTTGATCTCATTTACTACAAACGCTGATGCTTGGCAGACACACACTAAGTACAGCTTACTGGTTGCTTAGAGTTAGCATTTATTCTGGTTGGTTGGTGCCTGCCACATGGGGTGTTGAATTTCAGGGAAATTGCCCTGTGTCCACCTATTCTCCACCACATTGATTTTGTTGCTTCTTAGCCATCTAAGGAATGCTTTGCTACAGGGCCTTTGCACTGACTGCTTCTTGTTTGAACTTATTTCTTGACAGAAATACTTTACTCCCCATTTGTGTCTCTGTTCAAATATCTCATGGACAGACCTTCTCTGACCACTCATTACTGGGAGGAGTAATTTTGCCCATTACTCTTTCTTCCTATCTTGCTTTATTTTTCTTCACATATATATCATCACCTCCACAAACTTTACGAACAGATTTCATCCACTGTTTACATTACTGTCCCTCCATTAGAATATGAGGGCAGCTCCGAGGGTGGCAGTGATGTGTATGTAACACTGTTAAATTCTACTTTCCCAGGGCTTAGAACAGTGTCTTGTATGTAGAAAGCCCTCAAAAGATATTTGTTAAATGACTGTTGTGAATTTCTGATTACAAGTGGGGTATGACTATGAAGTAAGAAGGTATGCCTATTCTTGTTGCTTTAAACATTTCTGATAATTCTACCAAAGCACTTTTTGAAATGTTTATAATAACTATGGCCTCTTAAGATGTCAACCTTGATAGACAGTTAGAAATAAACATTCTGGCTCAATTTGAATAAACAGAATATAAATGCTTCCTAACTGTATTTTCGTGTCACACTTCTTTCCCTCTCCTACTGAGTGGGCAACAAAGATATTGCCAGCAGACAAGTATTTTTTTCCTTTGATGATTGCCAGCTAGTTGAGCCAGGCTTAATGTCACTTCTTTGTTAGGGAGTTGTCAGCATCTCCTGGTTAAGGTGACAAAGGAGCTAATAATAATAAAGGTAATAATCCTATGTAACATTTACTGTGAGCTTACTATGTGCCAGGTGTGTGATAAGCATTTCACAAGCTTTATCTCATTTGAGTCTCATAAGATTTCATGATATTTTCAATTTTAGAGATAAGCAAATCTGGGATTAGAGAAATTAAATAATTTGCTTAAGGTCACCCAGTTAGAACATGGCACAGAGCAAGGTCTCAAACCCGTGTTTCTCACTCCGGATTCTGAACCGTTAACCTCTACTTAGTCACTAGTGCTCATAAATATTATGTATTTTATGTGCGCACATGATGGATTCCACTGCACATTTCAGGGCAGACATTCAATCCCTCTGTCCAGGAATTCACAATTAACCACTTTACCCCAAAGCCCAGTACTTTTTATCAGCCCAAAGGTCTCATTTGCAGGCCTAAAGAAGTCCTTTTGTACTTATGTCATTCTACTCATTTCTCCAGTTTTAATACTGGACACTTGGGAAGAGTTTCTAAATCCTGGTGATGTTTCCCACTAACTTAGCTGTATCTTTGTCATACTTTCTGCAATCAACAGCATGCATTATGTAGTGTGCTGAAGTTCCCAAGTGCTTCCCATCCATTATTGTGACAAACTGCTGAGACAAGGAGGACAGGTGTCTCAGACATTTTTCAGATAATGGAATAGACATGTTCACAAAGTCAAGATAAAGTGCTAGACCCCACACTTCCTCTCCTTAAATAAAACACAATGGAACTGCTGAGGAGTTTCAAAGAAATGGAATAATGTTAATATTGTGGTTGGAAGCGGTCCCAGGAGTCTTGATTTTCATCCACCTCATTCTATGGATGAGGAAGGAGGAGTCCCAGAAGGAATGTCCAAAGTCACAGAGCTACTGCCCAAACCAGAAGTAGAAGCTGAAGCATTTCACTCCATTGTATGCCCCCTTACCACCTCCTGATGTCCTGCGGACAATCATTATACTACATGCACGCACTGCTCTCAGAAAACAAGGAGAGAGTTTTCTAGTGAAAACACTCACATCTCTCCAACTTCTAAATGGCTGTTACACAGCCTGATTGTACCTGATTTAAGTGCAGCACAGAATGAAACTTGCCATAAAAATATTATAGGAAATGGCAAGGTTCCTAACTGGTCCCCAAATCATAATACACCTAGACCATAATACTAGCTGCACTGGATTTCTTATTATTTTTGTGAGAAATGCTTAGGTATTTAAAACTGCACTGCTGTTGTCTACTTTCGCAGCAGAGATCTCTTTTCCCCTTCACCCTCATTCTCTGCTTTCCTGGTAAGAAGGCATCTTTCTTCCCTCACCTTCCCCTCTCGAGTGGCTACAGCAGAAATTGGGGAGCTGTATTCACAGAGTGTGGCTTATTGGGAGTGCTGGTCTTGGACTTCCTGAGTCTCTACAACCATCCCTCTGGGCATCTAGCTGGCCTCTGGGTGAGGCCCTAGCAGGCTGGAGTAAGAAGTAGGGGAGTCGTACAGGCAGAAGGAGTTTGGATATATGGACAGAGGACCTGCTCTCCTGGTGGTGGGACTGAGAGACAACAGGGACAGGCATGGGCAGGATGGGACTGTGAACTAGAGCTGGTCCTGGCAGCAGCCAGACCTGCCGGAATATCTGGGAAGGCCAGGTCAGGAGGAAGACTGTCTCCACCCCATTTCCACCTCTGTATTTCTTGTAACGTGTCTTTAAATTCAACAAGTATTTCTTGAGCACTGACTTTGTGTATTATATATTAGTGTAAATATTAATAAAGGGGAAATCTCACTAAAGTGTAGTCTGAAGGCTAGAAAGGTGAGCCATTAACACTCCACATCAGTTGCTGGAAAAAGAAAAACTATCAATTACAGACCCCCACCGAGGTTCAGCAGCAAGAAACCATCAATTCTGAATATTTTCAGTAGGAAGAACCATCAGTTACAGACCCCAACAGGGAAGGATGTATGTACATTGCATCTGTAGAATAAACTGAGTACCTCAGTGACCAGTCAGTGAGAAGCCCTCATCACATTGAACTTGTTTTTTTCCAGTGGTCTTTCCTTCAAAACAATCCCTCCTAACTTCTTTATTTTTCTCCATAAAATAATATTACTCTCCTTCACTTGTGGGACTTGCCTATAGTTTTGGCCTAGCCTGAATGTCTGGAATTACAATTCTCTGCTATTCATGAATGAACCCATTTTTGCTGGTAAAATAACTGAGTTTAACTTTTAAGGTTAACATGAGTTACTTTATTATACTGTAACATAATTATTTAATATCAGCTTAGCAGTCAGCTTAAGACTCATGTACTCGGAAGAGTTTTAAGAAAAGAATAATGCTTTGTTTCTTTGTAGGGCTCACTGTATACTATATTGGAATTTAATCCTCAGACACCATAAGATAGACAATATAAGTGCTTTTGTTTTGAGAGAAAAGAAGGTTGAGACTTAAGATTCTAAAACCTGCTCCAGGTCACATGGTAAACTCTGGGTAGTGCTGAATCTATAATAATGATTTTATGATTCTTGGATGCGCTAGTATCAAATGAAACTCATGCCCTAGAAACCTGTACTGCCATCCCCTTGGCACATGCAGGTGCTGGCAGAGATGAAATTTACATACACATTTTTGAGGTCAGCAGTGTATTAAAAAGTTTACCCTCCTTATACACCCATTGGAGCTGCCGCCCAGAGCATGGATCTGCTTTGACCATACTCACAACAGTGAAAGTGAAACCATTTTTTTCCTCCTTGACTCAGTTAAGATAGGCTGTAATTTTCCAAAGGAAAAAAGTAAGGAAAAACAAAAAGATTATACAATAAGTACTGAATTCAAAGAATGAGTTTCAAATAATTTTTAAAGTCTCAGTAAAAGAACCAAAGTATTTATTTGGCTAAGCCCTGAATTTTCTTTTCTTCAGATCATCAAACTAGGCAAACCCCGGAGGGCCTCTCCCAGCCCTCCTCTGCCCCAGCTGATGCTCAGCAGTCTGGCTCCCACCCGGAGGAGGCAGACTGCCTGAATATCTAGTTTTCCCAATAGCACCAAACTCCAAACTTAAAAACTGTTTCAAAACTCTGAGATTTCAGGGCTTTCTCCGTCATTCCATTCTACTCTCAGATTTGCTAGGCAGAATCAATGAACAAATGAAGGATTCACCCTTTCCAGACTCAAGTTATCATCCATCTACCCCTGACCCATGCACTGATTCACTCAAGAGCCCTATCTCCTCCCGTACCACCTCTTCTCTACCCTCCTCCAATATACTGTGGGTTTACAATAACCATTACAGGCACACGATAAGAGCTATCAACTCACAGAAGCGTTGGGACCTTCCTTCATAGTAGCCACTTGAAATGAAATAGTTTTCAATCACGCATGAGATCTGGATTGAAAACCTTCCTAGATAAAGAGAGCTGCTTGTTTTTATCAAGAGTGGTACTTGCCACATAAATGTGGCACCACATGCTCTTGGGACCAACAGGGGCAAGCAAACTATAAATCAAGGTCTAAAAGTTTAGTAAGCATTAAAAAAATGACATGAATCTTTATCGATTTAAAGCAACAGTAAGGGGATTCTATGTGTGAAAAAAATTATGATTTTTAGTTTAAGATTTTGGCACATCTTACGTTAAATGGTGGAAGTACTTTTTATCCTCTGCCATTTTACTGAAATGTGCTTGCTACCTACGGCTTTAAAAGAGGGTTTTGTTTTGTTCTGGTTTTTTTTTTTTGGCTAATTTTTAAATCAAGTTATAAGTAGTTTCTGCTCTATTATTTAGAAATGGAACTTATTAATACCTTGCAATTTGACTGAATTCATATTTATGTTAAACTTTCATTTAAAAAAGGGTATTTTTATGCAGTCCCTTCTAGCTAAAAGCACACATCACTATATATGTGGCATAATTTGGAAATGATGCCCCATTTCATGCCACAATTCAAGTAATTCTCATTCTCTTGTAACCCTTATTCCTCTTATTTCCTAGGGCTTTAAGCAAATTCTAATCTATAATATTTAAGTCCTTCCTCTCTTTCAGACATATTTTAGGTGCTTATGTACAGTATTTATTTCTCGTGGTAACCTTATGAGGCAGTCATTATGCCTAACTTGCAGAAAAGACAATGAAACTTGAGATTAAGTACTCCAGATGATAGCAAGCCTTGGGATTCAAATCCAAATTTAACCCCTAAATTCTTTGATCTTAGCTAGTACACACTCTAATGCATTTCTTTTATTTTACTCATTTTATGTTATCTATTGCTGCATATCAAACCAAAATTATTTACATAAAACAATATTCATGTTTCTTTTGAATCTGCAATTGGGGAAGGGTTCAGCAGGGAAGGCTAGTCTCTGCTCCATGTAGCCTGAGTCAGCTGGGACAGCTCCAGGGAGGGGAGGAGGTAGAGATCCACTTAGAAGACAGCACACTCATTTTCTTGCTGGCAAGGTGGTGCACCTGTCTGCTTCTTTCACAGGGGTCTCTCCATGGGGTGGCTGGCTTCTCAAGAACAAGTGTTTCAAAAGACAAAGTAGAAGTGGCCAGTTTCTACAAGCCTGGACTCAGACAATGGTGCTGTGCCATTTCTTCTGCATTCTATTGGCCAAAAGCAGAGAGAAGTCATAGCTGCCAGCTCTCGATGTGAGGTATGCTGAAAAATTTGGGAGCCATGTGACAAATCCCCCACACCTTATAAGATTTCCAGTTTAGCAGTGATTTCATTTAATTGTGAAATTCCTATTTTATGAATGTTTTCATCCCCCACGACTTTGCAGATAAATACCTCCACACAGTAGCTTCTCAGAGGCTGGAAGGTCTGGATCTTTTTTTATTCTTCCTACATATTCTCTTCATTGTTATTACAATTCTTTCTCCATGTAGATTTTTCAGGCTTATGAACAGAAATTCTGGGTTTAAAAGGGAACCTTTTCTTTTCATGTCTTCTCTTCAGTGTTCTCAGCAGATTTTTCTCTTTTTTCTTTAACAATTGATATATTTGATAATGTTATCACTTTTTATCACACAGTGACCTTAATTTCTGAATTCTGTTTTGATTCGAGAATTTTCTAGAATAGTGTCAACTGAGTGTGATCTTTTGCTGAAGTTACACTCTGCTTAGCAGCTAACTAGAATGCAAGTTCTACCCTATGCAAGTGGACTTTCGGTCTATTTAACAGTTTCAACACATTTTCCTCCTTTAGCAAATGATATCTCTCCAAGTTCTATCATTTGAACAAGAAAACATCTCATCAGTTATTTCTTGGGTGGACTTTTCATATTTCACTGGCTTGTCTTCTCTGCTTTGGGCAAATGAAACACTACAAAGCCTGGCCCCTCACTGTTGCTTACACTGCCCCATTCACTCCTCTACACCACAGTGTCAGTGGCTGCAAAGACACTGCAGGCAATACAATGATTTGTAAGAAGTACATATTTGGTCATTCAGATGACCAAAATATTTTCAGATTTATTTGGTTTTCATCCATAGTTCTTGAAAATGCTTCAGGGCCATAAAGTTCAAATGGGTTGGGTGTCTCATTATGTTCACAAAGAGATTTAGACCCCACCCAGGGGGAGGGAATGGTTGCCAGGGGTACCAAGCATGTGATTAGAGGGTGGGAACTTCCAGCTCCCAGCCCCTGGGAGAGAAGAGGTAGAGGGCTGGAGACTGAATCAGCCAATGGCCAGTGACTTAGTCAGTCATGACTATGCAATAAAGCCCTCACAACAACCGGTAACAAGAGCACTTTGTACCTTCTGCATCCTGCTATTTCTGTGTGTGTGTGTGTGTGTGTGTGTGTGTGTGTGTGAGAGAGAGAGAGAGAGAGAGAGAGAGAGAGAGGGAAAGGGAGAGACAGAGAGAGAGGGAGAGAGAGGGAGAGAGACGGAGAGAGAGAGAGAGAGAGACAGAGACAGGAACAGAGAGAGGGAGAGGGTGGGAGGAGAGGTCTTATGCTTGGAGAACCAGAGCACTTTCACGTGCCACCAAGCCAGGTCACCAAGCTCCACGAGGTTAGCAGCTCATTTATTTGGCACCATGCCCTGTGTATCTCTTTACTTGGCTGTTTAACTTGTATCCTTTATTAAACTGCTAAATATAAGTGTTTTCCTGAGTTCTGTAAGCTGTTTTAGCAAATTAACCAAACCTAAGGGGGTGTCACTGGAACATTCCATCTGTAGCAATTGGTCAGAAGCACAGGTAGATTAACAGCCTGGGGTTTGCAAATGGCATCTGGAGACTGGGTGGGGTGGAGGGCAGTCTTGTAGGATACTTTAACTTGGGAATCTGTGCTGTCTTGAGGCAGACAGTGTCAGAACTGAGTTGAGTTTTCTGACACCCTGCTGGTGTTCGAGAATTATTTGGTGTCATGTGTAGGAAAATCCCCTCCCCGCTACACACACATTAGAATTGGGTCCAGGAACTCCAACAACCTGCACCCACATGAACAGACCCCATTCCTTACCCACAGCAGACATTATTAATCAATCACTGCTCACTTTCCCAAAGTGAGCCTGTTGTGGTGCCAAAGCATTTGTGTTTGCAAAACATTTCAGTCAGCCTTGAGGTCTAACTATCAGACTTGTCTTCTAGGATATACACTATTCCCTCTCTGTCCATAATATCTCATCTTCTTCCATTAGGACAATCAAGTCTTTCAATATTGTTCTGATTTCCTTATTTTTATTGAATAACCCTTCCTGCTGCTCAGCCCGTGCATCTATTCTCTGAAATAGCTGGAACCATACTTGGGGCCACTTGTAATGCTATTTCCAGTCCTTGGGCCCATCAGTGACCTCAGCTAGAAAATGTTTTCTATTACTTCTATCCCATCCCTCTGGGAATCAGGGTCAAATCCTTGGGGCAGCGGTTCTGGCCCTGGCCTTGGGTTCTGGTCCTGATAGCAGCCTTGTTCTTTGTTCCAGGACCTCAGCCTTACCTTATGACCAGGGTCTGGGATCTTGCCTTTGTTTTGCCGGTGCTCCTTGCTACCTTCTCCCTCAGCTGCTTCCTCCAACTCCCATCTCAGGACGGGGATCTTGTACTCAAACCCTCCCTCCACCTCCATACTTTGCACCTGCCTAAATACCTCCAGTTATCACCTCAGTGAACTCCTGAGTTATCCTTCTGACACTCAAGAAAATTAAATTTCAGCATATTGAAATTCAGCTTTGCTCACTCTGCTTTGCTCTCTTTGATATCAAATGCTTTATCTTCAAACACCATGCCCATCTCTCAGATCTGGGCTCGTTCTTGTCAGCTTGAGCTGCGTCGGTTTCCCATTGGCCACTCCACATCAGTAGAGAGGTCTGTTTCCTAGTTACATCTTGGTCTTCCTCTTTTGACTCAATATGACCAGCTCCTGCCTGACTGGGATATCAGACATGATAATTTGATTCCAATTGGCCTTTGCACGGACACATCCCTCTCACAGTAACAGTGCTGCTGTTTTTTGTTGTTGTGTCCTGCCTCTTAGGTGAAAGAGCCTAAAGAATAAAGATAAACAGTATGTATCCTACATCCTCTGTAACTCGCCATGCCAAGTTAAGGGTTTGGTTGTAAGTAATGGGTGTCTAATAAATATTGCAGCTGATGCTTAGAATAAAGTCTGAAGGAAATATATTTGGTGGCAAGAATCTCTCTGAATGACACTATCCATAATGGATCAGATTAAGCATTATGAAGGACATCCTTTCAATTTTGTGGTTTCATTTCTGAGTTAGATTCTGTAGATCACTCTTGGAATAAGACACCTGACATCTGGGCTTTGCTCTTTATTTTGAGTGTATCTGTGTCAAAGCCTTTGAAAAATTTTGAATTGAAAATGAGATTTCAAGGAAGTTTTTCATTAGAAGTGGGTATTATTTCCGTTGGGTTGCAGCCAAAGCTGCAGTTTTTTATTCTTTTATTAACTTTCTATCATGTAATTCCTTTTTTATAATTCTGCATTAGCCAGTACACATTAATTTGCAGAATGAATCCTGTTTGATGTCTACAGAAAACATGATGGAAGCTAAAGCTTCACAGAAGTGACACAAAGGTGTTGCAGTGATACCAAACTTTCTTCTAGATTGATTGTACCTAACTGAGCACCTATATGTAGTTTTGAGCCACCTACTACATGTTTCACATTTTTAAAAATCATATGACCATTAAGAACAAAACTTATAGGACTTTGAGTTGAAAAGGACTTTAAGCTTACTTTATCAAACCCAATTACTTTGTTGATGAGTTCCTGTTCCTCGGCAGGATTGCATCATTTGCCATTTTAAAAGGTGTTTACGAGTTTGTGCTTTATTTTTTTAGTTGTCTATTGCTGCATATCAATCTACTCCAGAACTTACTGGTTTAAAACAACATATTCTTTCTAGAGAGATGAAGGGACTTTTCTCAAGGAAAAGTATTCTGATACTGATATTTGATATAGTTCCTTTTTATATAGAAGGAGTGTCACACCTTACAGCTCACTCTTCTGTATATATTTGGCTATGACATAATTTGGGCTATGTCAAACCAGATATTTAATTTAAATGATCCTAGGTAATTAAAGGATTCCACTGTGTATGAATGTTAAAACTGAAACATATAAATGTTCATGTTAGGGTCGGAGCCTTTTCCCCCTCACTGGAGTGTAAGACACCTAGGCTCTCTCTACTTCCTTACTCATCCTTCCCAAGACTGGGGTGGGAAGAGTAAGGGGTGGCTTACTGGACTAGAAAAATGTGGGAAGAATAAGCCAGGCAAGCTTGGTTCACTCTTGCCCATCCCCCAGGGAACCCACCTGTGCAGAGAGGGTGGGCTATGCTCTCTTCCAGGCCTGCCACTGTATAGGGCAGGCCCTCTGGAGGCCCACCACTGCCAGCCTGTGGGTGGAAGGTGGTCTAATTCTGGTGTTTAGTATGAGGAAGCACAAGAGCATTCTCCATTATCTTTATCAGTAAAAATAGTGACATTTTGACCTCCTACCTGAGGACTGTTCTGTCTTTTTTCTGTTTGGAATTCAGGAGGTTCTAGAAGAGCACTGCCTTTAGAGTCACTGTCAACCCCTCAACAAGTCATCAGTATCATCAACACAACGATTAGCACTTGCTGAGCATTTGCTTTGTACTAGGCTACTAGTTTACCCACTTTTTGTGCATTTATCTCAGTAAATCTAATTAGGATACACACAGGTCAAAGAAACTACACAATATAACTGGGAGTTTTGGTAGGCTTTCAAAGTTGGCTACCATTAATTTTGCCCCTCTTGGCATATACCTGCTTCTCCTCACATCAAGACATGGGGTCTATTTGCTCTCCTTTGGAATCTGGGCTCTCCTTCCAACTTTCAAAGACAGAAATGGTGAAAGTGACATTCTAGGACTTCTAGACCCAGGTCTTAAGATGCCCAGCAGCTGCCATTTCCATTCTCTGGGAAGGCCAATCCCCTGTAATGAATCCTGGGCTAGGCTTTGGAGCACTGAAGAGGAAGACATATGAGTGAAGCCTTCTTGGATCTTCTTCCCAGCCCTGCCCAGGCTTAGTTGAATGCAGTTAAAGAGTGACTCCAGCTAATGCCCCATAGAAGAAAAGAATCGTCCTTCTTCTGCAGGCCAAGTCTGCCCAAATTCCCAGGCAGAGAATTGTGAGAAACAAGAAATCATTGTAGGGACTCTCTTGTCCCCTCCTGGCATGAGCCGGGAGCTCTGTTCTTTCACTGTATCTCTAAATAAAAGCCTGTACCTTGCTCTCCTAAAAAAAAAAAAAAAAAAAAAAAAAAGAAATCATTGTTGTTTTAAGTCACTAATTTTGGGGTGGGTTGATACACAGCAATAGACAACTGAAACAAATAAAATACAAACTTTCAAATATTCCCCTTTAAAGTGATAAATGGTGTCATTGCTATAGCATAATAAGAACTTTTAAAGATCTGCAGATGATTAAACCATAAAGCCACAATTTATTTGTATATAGTGTATCTATATGGTCCAAGTCATGCTTTCTGTTAAATGCCATTCTAAATGAGTCACCTTCAAGGGGACAAATGTAATCACTTCAAGACATCAGCTCCACTCTATTCAAAGGGACAAAAACTCTTCATTGAAGAATAAAGATAATCTCTTTCCATTCCCTGCAGAGTTCTTTCCATGGCTTTGCCTCATACTCGATTATCGTGTAGGATACTCTCTACATCCTAGCTCTTTGTGTCCCTCTGGGAAGACCTCCCAGCCCTCACTTGGAGCCCCCATGCTGACTTACTCCTCCTTGGTGTCTCTTTCATGCTCTGCTCGTATCTTTAGCACAGTGGTCATCACATACATATTATTTAGGCAAACTCCATGAGAGATATGTTGTTTTGTTACTGCTGTATTCTAAGCACCAGAACAGTGCTCCATATGGAGTGTGTGCTTCATGAATATTTCCTGATTGAATAAGTAAATGAGTAAAGTGCCTGGGGCCCTTTGGGCTACATGGTTTCTTGGTGTTGAGTATCCATTATGCTTCCCTTCATTGTCTCCTTCGTGGTGTTGGGGCTGGAAACCTGGAAGTTCCTAGACTTACTTGTGGCCAGATCCAAATGCAATTCTGGTTCTGCCAGAGGGATGTATCCACATGAGGTCTGGAGAGCAGAGGGAGCCAGGCAAGTTCTTCCGAGTTGTGGTTTCAGCAGATGTGTGTTCGCAGAAACTGGCCAGCTACTCAGCACCCAGTGGCAGCGGCAATACTGGCAGTGGCTTCTACAGTGTCGGTCCTCTGGTGACAGTTTTGGCAATGTGGCTTAAAAACCCATTAGCTCTCCCTTCACTTCTCCAACCCATGTCATGATTTTTGGGATCACCTTGTTCCCTGAAGTATCCAGAGTGATTCTGTTTAACTACTAACTTCTGACTGATATGCCCCTAGTGACTGCATTCCTTGAGGGCAGGAATGCCTTGTCTTTGCACACCCATACCTGGATAGTGTCTGAACCACAGTGGAAACAGATAATAAAGGTAATAAGGACAGCAATATCAAACATTTAGGTGACGTTTACTATTTGCCCAGCACTGTTCTAAGTGCTTTATCTCTATTAGGTTATTTAATCTTTTTCAATAACCCTGCAAGGCAGATGCTCCTATTGTCCTCTTTTACAGATTAGGAAACTAAAAACAAAGTAATTGAGCAACTTGCTCAAGAAATCACAGCATTAAATGGTGGCCTAAAGAGTCAAACCCAGGCAGTCTGGCTCTCAAGTCAGTGCCTGTATCTAATACTCTCTCCTGCTTGAATGATGTTTGCTGAAGGACTTTAAAATACAACCACAAAAATTTTATGACTCATTTATTATAAATGTCCTATGTGCATTTATCACAAAACAGCAGTTCAGTATATTCTCCTTTAAGACTCTTAACTTACAAAGATGTTACTGATGTCAAACAGCAGTGTGTGTTTGCATGCATATATATGTATGTTTTATGCCATGCCTAACAATGTTTTCTGATCATTTATAAAAACAATGAAAAACAGAGAGCCTTGGAAATGATTAGCATTGTAGGGAAAGTAAGAAGAACTATAGTGAAGAATATTCATAAGTTTCATATGAATTTCTTGACATGCACATCTTTCTACCTCTTGCCTGGGAGCACAAGCTAAAGCAAAAATGACCACTAATTGCAACAACTGTCAGAAAATAATTTATCTTTACTGTGGCTTTTGCCAAAATGTGGAACAAGCTTTCCTACCAAGACCCCAAAGACATGGAGAAAAGAGGGAAAATGCAAAGAATTGCAAAGTAAAAAATCGAAGTAGTAATATAGAGCATCTGATCATCAGTACTGTGGACAAATGTACATAATTCTTAAAGAGGACCAGTGCCTAAGTCTGAGTGAGCAGAAAAAGGTACAAAGGCAGATGTTAGAATGTTTTCCTCCACTCCAGATGTCTCTTAATATGCAGAGGGAAATCCAATAACAAAGTAGCCCTGGACAGGGCCATCACTTACTACCCAGGGAGGAGTATCTTAATCTAATGATGCACTTGGAAAGAAAATCTGAGCACAAATAGCCCAATCCCTTCATTCTCTCTCTTTAATGAACCTGTCTTCTTCTCTGCTCCTCATCTTAAAGTCTATTCACTGGTTGGGGTGGGGCTGTGCCCAGTCCCCTGCTGATAGTGACTGGAATGGTGACTTTGCACAATTCTGAGATTCACTATTGGGAGACCCACTTGCTTAAAGTTAAAAACCACATTCCCCAATAAAGGACCACAGCCCTTACCTTCAATTCCAACCTCTTCAAAGTGGTGAAAATTAAAAAATTTCCCCAATTCATCTGACAGCAAAACCCAAAGTGAGCTGAGTCATTGGTGGCAAAACCTGACCTCATCTGACATGAAGCTGCTCACAGTCCTTAGTTCTCCACTTAGAGCTCTGTGTCCCACATAGGAGCCAAAGCCGCATAAGCCTATTTAAATTTAAACCAATCACAATTAAATAATATTAAAAATTCATATTCTTAGTCATACTAGCTACATTTGAATAGCCATATGTAACCATTGCTATCACATAAGACAATGCAGATGAAGACCTTCCAGCATTGTAAAAGTACTACATGACACTGACATGGAGGGAAGTCAGGTTTCCTCATACACATATGCACATTTGATCATGGGGTATTACCCTAGGCCCTACAAAATAAACAGCATATGAACCATTTCCACCAAAAAAAAAAAAAAATGGAATTCAAAATTACATCTGACCCAAAAGACCATGAATAATGAAGTATGGGCCTGCATCAATTTTTACTGGTAATAGATATTTTCAATATTTTCATTTCCTTCTGCTTTAGACTTTACCTGTTATGAGCTGAATGGTTGTGTTCCCAACCCTGCCAAATTCATATGCTGAAGCCCTAATCCCTAATGTGACGGTATTTGGGGGCGATGCTTTTGGGAGTGAATTAGGTATAGATAAGGTCATGAGTGTAGAGGCTCCTGTGATGGGATAGCATCCTTATAAGAAGAGGAAGAGACACAAGAGCTCTCTTTCTCTCCAGCAGGTGAGAGAACATTGCCTTCTTGCCTGTGACCATGGAAGCAGAGATTGCAGGGATAGAGCTGCGAGCCAAGGCACACCGAGGATTTCCAGAAGCTACCTGAAGCTAGGAGGAGGCGGGGAAGGAGTCTGCCCTGGGGCCTTCAGAGGGAGCAAGGCCCTGGTCACACCTTGATTTTGGACTCCTAGCTCCCAGAATCATGAAACCATAAATATCTGCCATTTAAATCCAGTCTGTGGTAAATTATTATGGCAAGCCTAGGAAACTAAGGCAGATTTTGGTCCTAAGAAGTGATTGCTTCTGTGACACATACTGAAAAAGGTGGAAACCATTTTGGAACTGGGTAATGGAGTAAGAATGGGTGAGTTTTCAGGTGCATGCTAGAAAAAGCCTAGTTTGCCATGGAGAAACAATTAATGACAATTCCGGTGAGGGCTCAGAAAGGAGAGATGTAGAGAAAGCCTCCATTTTCTTAGAGTACCCATTGTCATGAACAGAATATGGAGGGTAAAAGCCACTCTGGTGAAGCCTCAGACAGAAATGAGGAATGCAGCATGGGACAGGCACAAAAGGCAATCCTTATAAAGTAGCGAAGAACTTGGCTGAACTGTGCTCTAGTGTTTTGTGGAAGGTAGAACTTGTGATGAAACTGGATATTTAGCTGAGGAGATTTCTTAGAAGACTATTGAAGGGGTGTCTAGATTCCTTCTGTCTGCTTATGATAAATTGCAAAAGGAGAAAGATGAATTAAGGAAGAAATTGTTAAGCACAAAGGAACCAGAAACGAAGACGTGAAAAATTCTCAGTCTATCCATATTGCAAAAATGAGAAAGCTTGTTCTGAAGAGAACACTGAGGGTGTGGCTGAACAACCATTTGGTAAGGAGATTAGTATGGGTGTGAACCATGGACACACCCCAGCAGAAATGTGGCCAGTTTGAACTCATGAAAATAGAGACATGATGAAACAAAGGAAGGCTGTCTGACTCCTAGATGCTATCAGACTAAACCATTGCTACTCGTCTATGAACATGCATGATCCTTCAAGACAAAGGCAGAGAAACTCCAAAGGAGACTGGGAGATCTGGGCTGCCTCCTTGGTTTCAAAGGCGAGAGAAGGCATAGCCTGGGTTTCAACAGAGCAGACAGCCTCTACACAAGGCCTTGGGGGAAGGGCCACCTGGAGCCTTGGTGGGTGACCCCTTACCCCACAGAGCTACCCCAGTGGGCCCAGAAGGCAGAGCATAAAGCCAAAGAGGATTATTTTTCTTGAGATTTAAGACCCAATGGTATTTGGTTTGCTAGGTTTGAGAGTTGTGTGGGACCCTTCATCCATGTCTTCCTTCCAATTTCTCCCTATTGGAACCAGAAAGTCTACCCCATGCCTGTCCCATAGCTCCATTTAGGAAGCACATAGTTGTCTGGTTTCACAGGTTCACAGATGGAGAGGAATTTTGCCTCAGGATAAATCATTCCTGAAGTCTCACTCATACCTGATTAAAATTATATTTAGATGAGACTTTGGGCTATAGACTTTAGAGTTGATGCTGGAACAAGGCAAGATATTTGGAGCAAGAAGCATATGAATTTGGGGGGCCAGGAACAGAATGTTATGAACTGAACATTTGTGTCCTGCCCCTCAAATTCATATATTGAAACCCTAACTCTGAATGAGATGATATTTGGAGGTGGGGCCTTTGGGAAGTAACAAGGCTTAGAAGAGATTAGGGTGGGGCTCCCATTATGGGATTAGTGCCCTTATAAGAAAAGGAAGAAAGAACATAGCTGGGCTCTCCCTGCCATGTGAGGACACAATGAGAAGATGGCCATATGAAAAACCAGGGAGAGGGCCCTTACCAGGAATTGGACCTTCCAGCACCTTGATCTTAGACAGTCCAGCCACCAGAACTCTGAGAAATAAACATATGTTGTTGAAGCCACTAAATCTATACTATCTTGTTGTGGAAACCTGAGCTAAGACATTACCTTATTCTCAGTTGGTTAAGACTCTAGGCAGAGAAGATTACTGTTTATTCCAATAATAGTGAGGGAATTATATAGGTCCCTCTCCTCTGCATATTCATGGACAATTCAGGCTAATTGCAGTGGAAGAATTGGTATCTGTTTTAGAATCATGCTCCAAGGAGGGATAAGTGCTATTCTGGCAGGAAGACAGTGGCTAAATGACTAGAAAACATCAAAAGATTAACAGATGCCACAAATGGGATTTCTACTTTGGGTGGGAGGTGGGACTAGATGAAGCCCAAGGCATATCCAAGTAAGAGAATATGGGATAACACTGCCTCCCCCACACTTGTTCTTCTCTTGTGTCTTTCATGCCTGGGGATTGGTCAGATGCAGATAATGCTTTTGGCCAGGAACACGTCCATTAGAGTACAGAATATTTTGAAATTTCTTCCTTCAGTGCCCTTAAAGTTACCTCTTGGGGCAGGTGAAGCAGGTCAGGCAGCCATGTTCCTGTTCTCTTCAGCTTATTTTCTTGTTCATGTGGGGGTAAGACATTTCAGAGAAATCTGGTGTAAACCTAGGCTAGGCTAAAGAATACCCACAGACATATTTTGGGTCCCTTGTAGGCTCCACCTTGTTTCATTCTGCTTTATGAATTCAGGCAAGTAGCTTAACCTGGGGCAGCCTCAGTTTTCTCAGCTGTAAAAGAGAGAGAACACCCCCATCATCCTCACAGGATTTGAGGATGGAAATCAAAATTAAAATACTGAATGAGCAAACATATGAGAAATAATTTTTCTATTCTAAAGACATGTGTTATAATTACCAATGGGGGAAATTCATACAAGTCTTGTAAAACAATACCTATTAAACAATAATCTAAGGGAGACCCTTGCTGGATTCTTAAAAGTATTGCTATGAGTTCAACACAAAGCAGCTTTTATTTAGAGCATAAATTACATTTCCTCTTGTAAAGGAAAGCATGAGATAATGTTCTTTGTCTTGACAGTGAAGAGGCTCTTGAGTATTGGCCAAGAAGCTAATACTGAATCGAACCAAAACACAACCATTTGCTTCCTGAATTGCATCCATAAAGACCTTGTGGTGAAGTGCTACCTCTCAGAGCATTTACTAAGACTCCGAGGCTTCACATACAGGTCCAAAAAAAAAATGCCCATCTCCATTCAGTATACCATCAGCTCTTCAATTTGGATAAAATTTGAAGTCCTGCCCCTATTGCAACTTCTCTAGTAGGCTTTACATTTCTGGTCTTTTAAGATCAATGTGCAAGCTGTCCAGCTCAAGCAGAGTCAATGAGAAGGCATGATCAGCTCTTCTTTCCTGTTTGTGTTCCTAAGATTAATATATGCTAATACTTTTATTTCAAGAAACTAGAAAATTTGAAGAATCACGTGTTCAGGCTTAAGAAAAATGACATTAATCTTGACTATTAGTTCAATATTCAGCTGGTTGTATATAAATTCCTTGATTTTTATCCCAGAAATTACAAATTCAAAGCAAAAGCTAACTACTGATGATACTAATGGAATTTTCACTGTATGTCAGAAGCAACTTGTTTAAATAAAAACAGAGTAATTTAGCTGGTTCTACATCAGCTGATTTAAACACTTCTCCTGAGATTTAAACCCCGGGGGGGAACTGAACATTTTAAGACTAAACATTATCTAACAATTTTCTCAAATGCTTTAAAATATTTTAGCAATATGTTTTAAAAACACCACTGTAAATTTAAGTTGCAGGTTTTCTTACATCCAAATGGGGTGCATACCTCCGTGGTTTTATCAAGATGTAAGGAAAATCCTGAAGACATATTTGAGATTAAAGGATTTTTAAATGTGTACTGGAGCTTCCTAAAAGCCTCATTAAATTCTGTGAGAGTTGTAAACTGATAAAAATGACAGTTCTGTTCGCCCTCAAAAGTTCACAGTCCCAATACCAATAATTATTATGGGTTACCTTTTGATTTCCCAATCCTCTTATCATAATGTGAACTTTACCTGAAATTTTTGCTAGTGTTTTTAAAACAAGTTTTTAAAAAAATGCTTTTCACAAGCAAGCAGAGCCTTGAGTATTCAAATGATTCTATCAAATGACTTAGATTGTTAACAGAAAAGGAAAAAAGAAAGTTGTCAGACCCGAGGCTTGTCAAGTGGCAGAAAAAGGTAGTCTCGGATGTCACACGTCTATTTCAGTCTCCTGTAAACTTATCTTACAGCTAAACACTTGTTTTTCTAGAGAAGAGCAATTCCTGCCGTTTTATCCAGCTCAAGTCAAATGTATTCTACTTTGTCTTCACTTACTGGGAATGAAAGTTAACGTTCAGGACTGCGAACTGAAAGGCAATGAGCAAAGAATTAACCACCCGGCGTCCAGCCGCTGTGGTTCGTGAATGCAACGAATCAACAAGTTTTCGTTCGGCGCCTGCCAGGTGAAGAGATCTGGGCAGGAACGCGACGGAGCAGGCCAGGTTTTAGATGGGTCAGAGCAAGCCCAGGACCCAACTGTGGAGATGAGCTCATGCTGGGCGCTCCACCGCGAAACCAGCGCCGGCCTGAACGCCAGCCTATCCCGGGACCCCACCGCGCGTTTCTCCTCCACCTGCTCAGGCCTTCGGTCCACAAGGGTCCCCTCGGCCCCAGGGCAGAGTACCATCGCACGCACCCGGGGCGACTCTCAGGGGACCTCACGCTCACTTCGCCTCGGCTGGAACAAGTGGAAAAGGAGGGAGCCCTGGTTCAGAACCGGTCGCGGGGCCAGGACCGATTTGCGTTTGCGATAATCTCGAAAAGGAAACCGCTAAAAGATAGGGAAACGGGTGGGGATGGCAGGATTGAGCTTCCAGAAGCGTCTGCTAATGCCTCGGACATTTCTTAACTCGACCTGAAGGCGTAACCCAGGGGCAAGAATGGGTGTCCGAGGGGAAGTCAGCAGGCAGAGGGGAAAAGCGAGAGGAGAATAAAAGTAATTCAAATTTAATTGCCATGCGCTGAGGGCGGCCACGGTTTCAGCTGCCGGAAGGGAGCGCGGGGTATGCACGGCGCACCCGGTTTACCGCGGGCACTCTCCGTCTCGGGCAGCGCGGACCTACAGGGCAGACGCACAAACCCGAGCGAGGGACTTACCTTCAGGGTTGGCACTGATGAAGACCCGGACGCTGCGGCCGGCGGGCACGAGGTGAGAAGGCAGGGCGGTGAGGTTCCCGGAGAAAGCTGCCCGCCGGAGCGCAGAGTCCCTAGGACAGGGCAGCTTGGTGCCCGCCCCGGCCGGCCACATCGCCCTCCGGGAGGATCGGCCGCCGCCTCCTGTTACACCTCGGGTGCTTGCGCGCGGCTGTGAGGGCAGCTAGGTCGGTCTCCGCAGGCGGCGCGGCTCAGAGCCGCTCCGAGTCCGAGGCGCCGCCGGCCAGCTCCGGGGCGCACACCGCCGGCCGACGAGGAGCGGCCATGCAGACCCTCGGGCCCCTGTCGCCGCCGCCTTCGCACGCCGCCAGGGCTCAGCTCGACAGCGGGCGAGCGCGGGAGGTCAGCGTGGCGGCGGCTACGCGCGCGGCGCCCCTTTGCGCCGGGAAGCGCCCGCGCGGGTGGCGGAGGCCGCGGCCATCTCCCCCCGGCGCCTGCCGCGGGACGACGGGACCGACCAGGCGGCGGGGACCGAGCGGAAACAGAAGGCAAACCAAACTTTAGCTAGGGAAGGCGCCCCGAGTTTACCGGAGCCTGCCTCCTGCGGGCGCCGGTGACCCGCGGCGTAGGGTGACGGGCCCTTCGCCGCGGGGGCCTGGGGCTGCTTAGGGGCCTCCCGGGCTTCTCTGAGCACCAGAGCGAGGGCTGTGGGCTGCCTCCTTGGTGGAGGACAAGAAAGAAATTAGCCCGAGATTCCTGCGACTCCTCCAACTCTCCTAAAGGTCAGCAAGCCGTGAGCATTTTGGGGACGCACGCGCGCCTGCGCCTCTGCCTAAGTGCTGGGGATCCTGCCTCAAAGTTAGACGCACGCTCTGAGCCAGACCCCGAGGATCTGAAGCATGAAAACTCGGGACTGCCTTGAGGCGTTCTGGAGGGAGGGCACCGTCGCCCCGTCTGCGGTGGCGCAGGTGGCCGCGTCCTGCCGCTCCGCCCGCTCCTCCACGGCAGCAGAGCGGGGGTTTTTATAGCGAAGCCGCCCCGCTCACGTGCTCCTCGCCGCGTGGTCTCGGAACCTTTCTCAGAGCGGATCTCCGCGGGAAGCCTTCCCGAGGTCTCTAAGGCCCCAGGGGGTCCTTCCTGCTGCCACTCTGGCTCTTTCCCGGGCCCTTCCGCCAGCCCCGCGGATCCGGCGAGCGCTGGGCCTGACGGGCGGGTGCGGGCACGCGGGAGTGCTGCCCACCCCGCACCGTCCTGCAAAGTGCAGGTGGCCACGGATTGGGGCCGAATGCGAAAAATCAGAATGGGCGCTTTTCCAAGTCTATGCAATGCATGAGTCGGCTCTACCTGAAACTGATCCAGTGTGGCCAAAGCAGAGGCGGGACTGTGCTCCCTGGGTTCGGGGCGCGAGGTAGGAGGCGCCCGGGGTGCCGTGGGAACGCAGAGCGACCCGCTGTAAAATTGCTCTCTCCAGGCCACACTCCACCACACCTACCCAAACACTGCCAATCCCAGCACCGGAAGGAAGACCTCTTGGAATGAAAGTGCGATTGTGCTGCTGGGTGTGGGAAGGGCAGACGGAGTGTTTGGTGCCTTAATTGGAATCTGGTCTCCAAACTCATTTTGAGCTTTAGGGCAGGCAGGGCTGTCTTTTAGAGAGGGGGACAGCGTTTCCAAATTTCTGAGATTGGGGAGGGTGTGGGTGGGCACAGCCCAGCGGCAAGTTTTCTCTCACGTGGGGCTTCTGGAGGCAGCTCCTGGCCGCCTCCTGGTGTGCATTTCTTCTGGGCCCTGCTGGTGGCAGTGAAGTCCTATGCTCTGCTGTTTGTTTTGTGACCCCACCCTATTCCCAGCGCACGCTTTTTGGGGTAACCTTTTCTGGAAGAACTGGGTCTCTAGGTTGTTAAGGCTGCCTCTCCACTCCTGAGAACCAGGGGACCGACAGCACTCCTTACTCTGTAATTACTTGATGCAACGAAGAAAGAGGCCCTGAACATACCCGGGCATGTGTTCAACTGATACCATTTAGCGAATTATCTCCCTCCCCTCTCCAGCCTCATTACTCCCAGGTGGGAATCTTCTTCAGGAAGGAAGTCTCTGAACCATCTCCTGATGTCCCAGGAGGTATTGTCTGAACACTCTGGAACAGGTTATGAATATACAACATCTATTACAGTGTCATCATTTATGAATATACAGCATTTATTATACTGGGGAAAGGAGTCAGACCACTCTTTGCCTGATCTCAATGTTGCATATAAGAGACTGATGGGAGTTGCCAGATTGTCAAGGACCTGCCTGCCTGCCTTTCTTTTTCCCCTCTACATATTTGGTGGTTTCTTTCTTTAAAATCGGATTACCTTTTGCGTCTTCTGACCTTTACTTCTGGTCTCAAAGTGTTGCCTTAGGATGACTTTGGGATTTTTGGCAGCCTCTATAACCTAATTAACTGTTCTAGACAGGCCGGAGTTTAGCATCTGCCAGTATCACTGCAGCCCAAGGATGCAGAGGAGAGAGAATTTCACATTCTTTGTGGGGCCATGCTTTAAAAGGCTCCCTGCACAGCCAGCTTTGCATCAGGTAGAGCAGGCTGCTTGCTGCTTTTGGGTTATCAGGGAGGTTTCTGTCTCAGGATACTAGTCATCACCTGCCTCCTCCACACATAGAGGAGCATGCACAGATGTGTGCACTCACATGCACACACATCCATTCTCCTACCTTCTTCCATCTTGCCTCTTTCTAACATTTGATATCCTTAAACCATTCATTAGCATGCAGATGACATAATAGTCACCCATGGTGCTAAAATTGTTATTATGAATTTACTAGATTTCTTTCCTACCCTAAGGAACTGTTGGCTATACAGGTGGAGAGACAAATGTGAAGAGAGACAGACAGAAAAAGAGGGAGGGAAAATGAAAAGGGAATGGAAGGGGTGGGTATGAATATGGAAAGCAGGCCCTGACTTACAGTTTGGAGACTGCTTTGTTTTTATGTCTATTTAAAACACTTTACAAACATTTTCTTCTCTTCAGTAAACATTGAATGTGCTATTATTGCTCCCATTTTACACATGAGAGAATGAAGTCTCACAAAAGAGAAATGACTTGTCCAAGGTCATCTAACTAGTTAATCCTGGAGCCAGGATTCAGGTACTGTGGCCTCTGTCTCAACAGTCTTTGCAAAAACAGCATCTTCGTTGTCTACTTCTGCCAGGTCTGGCCTGGCTGATATCCTTAGTAACATGGAAAATAGATATTTAGGACTTTGTTCACAGGTATAGAAGCCAGATTATCACTTCTGCTTTCCAAATAGGAAAGAAGGTCTATATTTATAAGATCACACAGGACTAGAGTCTTCCAACTTGGAGAAGGATGTTATTCAGATGATGTAGACTTCCAGATTATTTGTTTTCTTTGGGTCCTACCCTTTCCTCATAAGACTACAGATAAGCCTGTATCATTCCTGCAGTTGGCTGGGAAATGTAAAGCATCTAGCAGTAGGAAGATAAAAGTACCAGAAAAATAGCTCAGGACCACACCTGTGATCAAGAAAGTTGTTGTCTTCTCTATCCTTTCATTCATCCCAGGGCACCACAGAGATGTGTCCTATCTTATAAAACAGTGCTCCCAGCCCCTGATAAAACAGGGCTACACAGAGGTAAAATTACTGCTAGATTCATCCTACTCATAGAGCCACAAGGAAGAGTGTAGTCATGGATTCCAGCTCCTCTTGATATGTAGATAATGCCCTTCCCACAAATTAATTTTATAGACTAGGAAGATGGAAAACTAATGCCTAAGAATATTGATACACTGAGCATCTGTGAGCTGGACACTGTGTTATGTTTTTAATAGGTGTCTCATTTAATCCCTCTGCATCTTACTTAGGTCTGGGCTTAGCACTTCTTACCTCCCTACTTGATGTCCCTTCTGGACACTGCTGTCCTTCCTATACCTTTTGTGATGTACACGCAGGTTGCCTGTTCCAAAGCGTACAAATGTACCTCACCTACTTCCCTTCCCTGCAATGGATGATGATTTTGTTTTACCCAACTCTATAGCTGTATCATATGTTCAAGTTCATCCTGCTTAGCTGGCAGAAGCAGTGATCATAAAGCACATAACCAGAGCCCCTGTGACTGACTCTCACCCAGCAGAGGGAAGTTCATTCACCCAGCCTGTATTTGCCTGCATGTACACTCACATTTGTAAATATCAAATATCCTGGCCCAGATTCTTCTGGACCAGTGTTTATATTTCTCCTGTTATGGACTGACGTAGAAATAGAGTCTCTAGTGTTATGAAGATGAGTAGATTAACACACCATACTGCTCTATCTCAGCAAATCTAGCCAATGCAGCCAATGTGTTTTTGTGTTTCCCAAATTTGAAGAAGAATATCAGACTTAATACTACATTAAAATGTCCACAGTGGCTTTGGGGATAAGTAATTGAATCTGCTTTGCTAATCTGAAGAATTGATTATACAGGGACACTCAAATGAGGACTCTACTTTCTAAAGTTCCAGCTCTCATAAGCTAGACCATCAGGAACCCACTTACTTGTTTACAAAATGGAAATTTTCAGTTTATGTGAGAATTTGTCAGCATAACAATTTGCCAACAGAGATTGTTGATTCAGAGGTGTCTGCAGCACGATAGAATTCACAGCAGCTCAGTTTTAAATAAAGTTACACCTTTCTGAAATTGCTATCTGATGTTTTCATGACTCAGAAATTCTAACTTTATATCCACCCCCTTCCAAATCTGTTTAATGTATTTTTTGATCAGTCTGTTTCTTACAACCTTCTAAACACATTGTTATGCATGCACTATGCATACCACACAAAGTAGAAGAAAGTAAGGTAAGTTTCTTAAAAACTGTAGATTATATTTCTAAAGTAAGTGTTTTATTTTTGTTTTATGATTGCCAAGTGTTTTTTCCCCCCTCATGACATTAATTTCAAATACAGTACCTTTAAACATCCTTTTCTGTCTTGTTCCATCATCTGATACTTATTTGGAGATAAGTGTTTACAAAACACTTTTGTTATTTAGCTCATTTTGATTCTATCCCCGCAAGGTAAGTTCTGCATTAACTATACTCCCCCTTCCATTTTTGTTTTTAATATGAAAATGCAGGTCAAGAGATTTTAGTGGCATGTCCAAGTGCACTTGGTTGGAGGATGAAAGAGCTAGTATCAAAACTAGATCTCTGAGTATTAAACCAGAGATTTAATCAAAACATACAACATGGCAACCAACATACAACAAGATCCTTTTGGCCAAACTGAAGATTATCATTTGCACCCTCAATAAAATGTATACAGATTGTTAGTCAAACCAAATAATATAGGGCATAAAAAACACTGTACTTGGATGGCAGTGTTAGCTACATTGCCTATTTCCATTGATTACTATATTTGGTTGAGCAAAAGCTAAATTCCATATCCTTTAATTCTGGGAACAGTTCAGTTTTGTGATGAGTGTAAGAGACTCAGAGAGTTAAATGACTAATCCCACTTCAGATAGCTAGTAAGTGGCAAAACTAGAATGTGAATCAGATTTAACTCCCTGTTATATTAGATGGAGTCTTTCTACCATGCAACACTAAATCCACTTGAAAAAAAGGAGAAAATTCTTCCCTTTATAGAATTCCATACTGACATGTCCCAAATATCTTAAATATATTGTTCAGGTCAATTGTTGTATTTTTTTTCTCATTGTTTAAATGCCTGTACTTAACTAGAATGTGTCAGGCTTGAATGTATGCTGATTTTACTTTTATTTCCAAAATAGTTTAATGGGACAAAGTGTTTTCCTTGGATATTTTCCCTGCAGAAACTGAATATAGATGATAATTGTATCTAAACACAATTCTGTGGACTCTATTTTCTAAAAAAACACCATAGCTTTATTTTTTCTCTTTTTCTCTCCACTCTTACGGTTCTGCTTTATATTTATTATTTGATAGACTCTTTCTTCACAAAATAATGGCCCCTATCATAGTCCTTTGGCCTGAATTACAGAGTTTCACTATGCACCTCCTGGAATCACCCACCAATAATATAAATTATCCTATTGTCTAAATTTAGAAAACAATCAGCAGATATTGACAGGTTATTTACTTTTAGTTGAAGATAGAGACTAGGCAGCCATTTATAATTGCTTTGAAGTTTGAGGGACATTTACAAATCAAATGATTCAAAGCAGTTTCTAAATTCTCAACTCTTGTCACATCTTGATAAGCCTGGGAGGATCATCATATCATTTGGAGCATTTGGAGCAAATTTACAATTTAGGAGACTTATTTTCTTCCCCTCAAAATAAATATAGCATATCTTTTTTTTAGTAAAAATATATATCTTTTTGTTTATGTATATATTTATAATATATATTTTTATTATAAAATGTAATTGTGTATAACATTGTTAAAGACACTAAATACAGATTTAATTCAGCATTAGTCAAGTTTTTTAGTGGTAAATAACTGAAACCAACAAAGAATTTCTTTTAAGAACATAGGATTTTATTCTAGAATACAAGGCAGAAATGGAATTTGCATCTCAAAACAAATTGGAAGAGTTGGAAATGTCGTTAAGGATAAAGATTTAATTGTTTTCCATGTCTCATCTCTATTTCTCTTTCAGCACCATGAATATATTCATAGCCCCTTTTTCTCTTTCTCTCCCTCTGTCTTATGTGTGTGTGTGTGTGTGTGTATACACACTTTTTTTTTTGGTATTTAATACTTATGTTGGAATATGGCTAACGCACAGCTTAGGCCTTATGGAAAGGCTGACCTCCTTTTTTGAAATCTCTTAGGAGTTAGTAGACAGCAAAGAATTGAATAAACACATTTCTGTTCATTTTGATTTGGTATTTGTAGATTTTTCCACTCTTCTAAGAAGTCACCATATCTCAACACAAATAGTTAGGTCAGTTTGTGGTAGATTGTCTTAGGATTGTCTCCACTGTCAAAAAATAATTGCTATGTACTTCATATTAACAAGGACAACATAGTGTTCCTCCAGACTGACCTTTCCTTAGAGAGACATCTGCAGTTCTTTTCTTTCATTTAAAAATGTTATTTTTAAACCACTTTATTGAGATATGATTGACATGTGGGTAAAATTGCAGTGTTTCCAGAATCCCCCATCTGGCCTGGCTTTAGTGCATCTCCATATCAACAGGTGTTCCTAAGGGGTGGAGAAAGGTAGTTTATCTCCATATCAATGGGTAATCTGGGCAACTGAGGGTTTATCTGAACCTGAGAGGATGGGGGGAGGTTTTGCTTGCTTCTGCTGGAGCAGGAGAGAGATGGCCACCAGACTGCTGTTTGTAAGCAATAAACAGGTTTTAAATTTTATTTTTTCCCTCTGATTTTGGTTTTAGAGGTATTTTGCCCCAGGATTTCCTCTCCCCAGAGATACACATGTAAAAAGGTTTATATATTTAATGTATACAATTCGATCAAACCAGCACCACCATCAGGGCCATAGATATCCATCCCCCTCCAAGGTCTACCTGCTTTTATTTCTTTTGTGTGTGTATATGTAAGAACACTCAGTATAAAATCTACCCTCTTGACAGATTTTAACCATATCATATTGTTAGCTGTATGCACTATGCTGTATAGTAGAACTCCAGAATTTATCTTATATAACTGTAACTTTGTATCCTTTGACAATCTTCTCCCCATTTCCTTCTCTTAGTCCCTGGCAACCACCATTCTACTATTTGCATCTATGAGTTTGACTATATTAGATTGTATATATAAGTGAGATAATAATATATTTGTCTTTCTGTGTCTGGTTTATTAAACTTAACATGTCTTCCAGGTCCATGCATGTTTTTGCAAATGGTAGGATTTCCTTCATTTTTTAAGGCTGAAAAATATTCCAGTATTAATATATACCACATTTCTTTATCCATTTACCCCTGATGGACATTTAGGTTGTTTCCATATCTTGGTTATTGTGAATAGTGATGTAATAAACCTAGGAATACAGGTATCTCTTCAAGAGTCTTACTTCAACTCCTTTGGATATATATCCAGAAGTGGGATTGCTGGATCACATGGAAATTCAATTTTTAATTTTTTGAGGAACCTCCATACTGTTTCTATAAAGGATGTACCAATATACATTCCTACCAACAGTGTACAAGGATTCTCTTTTCTGTACATCCTTGCCAACACTTGTCATATTTTATTTCTTAAATAATAACCTTAATGTGTGTGAGATGGTAACTTATTGTGGTTTTGATTTGTATTTCTGTGGTATTTAATGATGTTGAACATCTTTTCATATACCTGTTGGCCATTTATATGTCTTCTTTGAAGAAATATCTGTTTAGTTCCCTTGCCCATGTTTTAATTAGGTTATTTGTTCTCTTGCTATTAAGTCTTATGAGTTTTTTATATATTTGGGATATTAACTCCTTATCACAAACATGGTTTACAGATATTTTCTCCCATTCTGTAGATTTTTCCTTTGCTGTGGAAAAGCTTTTTAGTTTGATATAATCTCATCTGTTTATTTTTTATTTTATTGATTGTGCTTTTGGTGTCATATTCAACAAATAATTGCTAAGATCAATAGAAAAAACGGTCCCAAACTTCATAGAGCCGAAAGACCATAAATAGCCAAAGCAATCTGGATCAAGAACAAAGCTAGAGGTATCACATTTCCTGACTTCAAATTATATTACAAAGCTACAGTAATCAAAACAGTATGGTACTGACATTAAAAACAGACACATCAACTAACGGAACCAAATAGAGAACCCAGAAATAAACCTATGTATATACAGTCAATTAATCTTCAGTAAGGATGCCAAGAAGATGAAAAGGAGAAAGGATCGTTTCTTCAGTAGATATTGTTAGGAAAACTAAATATCCACATGCAAAAAAATGAAATTTTTTCCCTTTTCTTAAACCATACCCAAAAATCAACTCAAAATTGTTTAAAGACTTAAAATGTAAGACCTAAAACTGTAAAACTCCTAGAATAAAACATAGGGGGAAATTATTTTTTAAAATTATTTAAACACTACTTGCTAGGCTATGATACTCAGAGGAATAAAACAAAATAGGAAGTGGTAAGCCAGAAAATATTTTCCTGCTTCTCTGAATAATTGTATTAATACAGATGCAACAATAAAACTTACTTACCCAAATCCAATATATGGCTAAACTATTCTTTCAAATCAAGTGCTTGCTTTATATGTAAATTAGATAGAAAAATAAGAAAACACCCACGTACACAGGGTTCTACAAAAGATTCTTGGCTAAAAGCAACAGAACTGGTAAAGATTGGCTTAAGTGTATAAAAAATTTACTGGAAAAGTACTGGATAGTGAGAGTATTGTTGGGAGGGTTGCAGAACCAGGCTTGGAAAATGGGAGCAGATCAGAAGAGATCAGCTCATTGGATCCATGCCTAAAGTGTCACAGGGACAGATATCTAGGGCAGTATTCACCCGACCGCTACTGTTGAAGCCTGAACACTGCAGTGCACCCCTGCCATCAGCAGCATTCGCTGGATACCACCACTGGCCCTGTTGCCTTTGGGCACTAGACATTGCTATCACCACTGCCCTGTACTGTTGTTCTTTACTCTGGCTTCTGGGACCAGGGACCCAGGGGGAGTGACTGTTTGTCCCTCATCTGTACTTGGGCTGTGCAGAGTTCTCTAAATACTAGGAGGAGGTTCAGAGGTTAGATTGTCAAAACCTCACACACCTCCCCACAGAAAACATATAGTTACACTTCCTCTACTCTCATATGGCCCAGAATATTTGAATGCTATGGACAAGAGATAAATTGAATGCGTTTTGCATTCCTAGTAAAATTAGAATAATGATGCCCCACCTCTCTAAGCTCAAATGCCTGGCAAAACTCACCTCTCCTGGACCACAACTAAGTATACTAGTCAGCTAGAAAAATTTTTCTAAGCAGCCAGACTATATGTTAAAATGTTGACACAGTGATTCTCATTCCCTTGACACATGGGAGGCCCCTAGAAGCTCTGTTGGGGTCTACACACTTATTGTATACAAGATTCAGACAATATGGGTTTTCTTGGCTTACAAAATACAGATTAGACATAAGGTATTAAAGGAGGAAGGGCTGTTATCTAGAAATGAAAGGTAATTTCTCACAGCAAAGAATCAGAAAACATCACAGCAGGGGTGATATGTACACACACACACACATATACACCACTCAGTGATCTAGGGACCACTTGTTTGGGAAAAATATAACTATATATCACAAAATGGGACAGACAAGGAATGAATAGATTCCAAACTTGAGACAGACTAACTTCATGATACTGCCTGTACTTGGCAATTTTCAGCAGCGAGCAACCTACTGCGTTTAGACGAGAGGCAATTGGCCCTCATGGTAGTGGTAGTGAACATCCACTAGGTGGAGGTCCAGTTAGAATCCTACCTCCAGGGGGAAAGGAGTAAGGCTCTTCCACTTAAATTTCTGAAGTAGTGGTATTAGTAGTGATAATATAATAATTCAATAACAACAACAATAATCAGGATTTAAGTGCTTTTCATTGGGCTGGATATGGTCCTATGAGCTTTATAGACATTAACTTATTTAATTCTAAGCTATCACACCTGGGAAGAAGACAATATTATTGTTCCCATTTTCCAGATGAGAAGAATGAGGCATGGTAACAGCAAGGTACTTGCCTAAATCACACAGTTAGGACGTGCTGGGTCCTGGACAGTAATGCCAGCAGTCAGGCTCCAGAATCTGAGTTTCAGACATTATAATATACTTCATCTCTAGAAGCTAGGTTGCATACTAAGACAATTACCCAGGCAAAGGAGAACTAGCTCAAGACAAAGAAACTAGGAGGAAACTCAGGTTGCAACATTTGTCTTAAAGGGAAGGACAGGGAAGTAATATTTAATGAATGGTTACTCTGTTGCATTCATTCATTACCTTCATCACCTCATATGGCCTTCTATATGCTGTATTATATTATTAGTTATTTTACAAATGAACAATCTGAGCCTTACAGAGGTTAAGAAATGTATCCATCCTCAAAGCTTGTAAAGGATGAAGGTGGGATTCAAACTCCATGCCAAACTTCATGTTCTTTCTCCTAAACGGTGACATTGTGTCTAAACAATGCAAATGCCACTTGCAAGAATGAGATATTAAACTTGTCCATTCATAGTATTCATCCATTTCATTTATTTGTTCATTTATTCATCAAACATTTGTTAAGCACTTCTTTGTTTCAAGGACAAATCCTGTTCTCAGGAAGTCCAATCTAGTACTGGATTTCAGAAAAGATGGTGCCTGTGTGGGGCAAGACTCTTATGAAATAACTGTCTATCAATTTAAAGATGTATTAAACACAAATAAACCAAATAGGACAAGTTCATATCTGAAAAGACATTAGTTAACACTGTGTAAAAAAGGGCTGCATGGAAGTAGAGGGTCACAATGACCCACAATACAAGAGCAGGAATCTAAAAGGTGTTTGATGACCTCTATTCAAAAAGGAAGTATAGGCTGTAATAGCAAGCTGTGGGTTTTGGAGACAAATTGACAAATGTGGGTTCCAGTACTGGCTACAACACTTACCAACTGTGACTGTAGGCTAGTGAATCTTCTTTTCTGTTTTTTTTTCTAGACTTTCCTTCTCTGTGAAATGGGCATAAGATGCCTACTTTGCATGGGTAAATGGTAATCATGTTAAAGGACCTATCACAGTGCCTGGAACATAGTGATGGATCCTTGTAAGATGAAAAGCCCACCTGCCTCACAGTTATGGATTGAAAAGGGGATCAGGACAGGAAAACCACATCAGATTTTTAAAACTTTGTAATTTTTGTTATTTCTTGTTTATACCCTTGGGGTCTAGTAAAAACAAAATCAAACAAAACAGTTAACAAAACTCCATTTGAGGAATTTTCTCCTCTTGTATCTTTTTTTGTGTGTGTGTGTGGATCAGGACAAGGGTTGTAGGGCTACCAGTAGGAGCTGAAGACTTTGTGTTTTATTCTACAGGCAGTCTAGAGATGAGAAACTCTAGGTAGCGGATGAGCCAGAGCAACATGAAAAAGGCAAGAGAGGCAATTTGATTCCCCTGCTATGGCAAAGCAGAAAAGAAGATCACAGCATCTCAAAGAGGGTCTTGCAATTTGGAAGTGGAAAAACCATACTGCTGCTGATAGTGGGATTCAAGATCAAAACAGAGGAGTAAAAATCACCTTCAGATTCATACTTAGTAGTTAGTAAATATCCTCTAGCTTGGAGCTGTAGGGCTCTAGCAATTTGGTAGATGGAGTATAAGTAATGTTGAAGCTCTAGAGGTAAGCACAGGAAGAATCTGAGAACAGAGCACTAGCTACTTCTTAGCTCTGGCACTTGCTCTTTCCTCTCCAGGCTTTTCTAAGAGGCTCCTATTGATCTATTTCCATTCTCAATTCTCCAGTATAGCTTTTCACAATATTCTGTTCCTAACTTGTATTCCATGTCTTCTCTCTACTCTTTCTTTACAGATTTATTCTAAGTCAAGGTACTTAGAATATAAGATTTCAATATTGTGTTTTTCTCATGCTGAAAAGTTTCACATCCATCCTTTAAGGTTTGTACTCTCCAGCTCTCTCTTATAAAAGCCTTCCCTGATTTTGCCAACTAAAAGGAGTATATCTCTACTTTGTTCCTTCTAGTATTTGCATCATTGGTATAAAGGAAAGGTTACACTGCAAAACAACCAACCTCAAGATCTCAGTGATTTTTTTCTTCAGTTTCATACTGGAGGTTCTAGGTGGACAATTAGGAAAGAAAAAGATACAAAAGGTGAAGAAGTAAAACTAGATTTGAAGACAATACGATCTTCTATGTGGAAATACCAAGGTATCCACTAAAAAAAAAACAGAACTAATAAATGAATTCAGCAAGGTTGCAATTACAAGGTTGATATACAAAAATCAGTTGCATTTCAATATTCTAGCAGTGAACAATACCAAAAACATTAAAACAATTTCATTCACCTAAAGCATCCAAAAGATTTAAATTTCTCTGAAGTAAAGTGAGCAAAAGAAGTGCAAGACTTGTACACCAAGAACTATAAAACTTGTTGAAAAATATTAAAGAAGACAAAAATAAATGGCACATCACCCTAAGTTCATGGATCAGAAGACTCAATATTGTTAAGATGATAATATTTCTCCAAATTGACATACAGATTTAATGCAATCCCTGTTGAAATTACAGATGATTTTTTTTACATAAATTGACAAGCTCACCCTAAAATTCATGGGAATGTAAAAACCCAGACTAACCAAAATCAATCCTGAAAAAAGTATGGTAAGTTTGAAGGACTTATACTACCAGATTTCAAAACCTATTACAAAGCTACAATAACTAATACAGTGTGGTAGTGATACAGGATGGACACATGTAGAGTAGAATTGGAAGAATAGAATTAAGAGACCAGAGTGAACTCTCATGTTTATGGTCAATTGCTTTTGGACAAAGGTGCCAAGATAACTCAATGGGAAAAATAGGAATCTTTTAACATATGGTTCTAGGACAACTGTATGTAACATACAAAAGAATTAATTTGGACCCCTACCTCAAACCATAAAGAGTAATTGATATGTGTTGTAGGTCTAAATGGAAGAGCTAATACCATAAAACTCATACAAGAAGCCATGGGAATATATCTTTGTGACCTTGGCTTAGGCAATGGTTTCTTAAATATAACACCAGAAGCACAAGTGAAAAAGGAAAATTTGAAACACTGGATTTCACCAAAATTAAAAGCCTTTCTCTTGCAAATGTCATCAGGAAAAAAACAACAACACAGAATGGGAAAAATATTTGCAGATTACATATTTAATAAGGAACTTCTAGAGAGATTATATAATGAATTCTTTTAACTCAATAATAAGACATATATACCAATTAGAAAATAATCAAGGAATTTAGTAGACATTTCATCAAAAAAGATTTCCAAATGATGAATCAGTACATGAAACAATGCACATCATTACTCAAAGGGAAATGCAAATCTTAAACACAGTAAGATACCATTGCATGCCCACTTGAATGACTATAATAAAAAAGTCAGAGAATAACAATTGTTGGTGAAGATGTGACAAAATCAGAACATTCATACATTGCCGATGTGAATATAAAATGATGCAGTCACTTTGGAAAATAGTTTGGCAGTTCCTCAAACCATTAAACATAATTACCATATGATCCAGCAATTTCCATTCCTAGAGAAATTCCTAGGGCAATCAGAATTATATCCATATAGAACATGTACACAAATGTTTATAGCATTATTCATAAATGCCAAAAAGTGGAAACAACCTAAATGTCCACCACATGATGAGTGGATAGACAAAATGCAGTACTTACTTACAATGTATTCAGCAATAAAAAGGAATACATTATTGAGAGATACTACAATATGGATGAATGAAAAAGACTCAATCACAAAAGAACACATATTGTGCAAGTCAATTTATGTGAAATGCCCAGGTTAGACAAATTATTTATAGAGACAGAAACAGATTAGTGGTTGTATAGAGATGTGACGATGAGAGAGGAGTGAGTGGTGACTGCCGAAGGGTACAAGATTTGTTGATGAAATCTTCAGAATGATGTTCTGATGAAAGTGTTGTACAATTAGATTTTGGTGATGGCTACACAACTTATAAGGATACTGAAAAGTATTGAACTGTACACTTTAAACGGGAGAATTTTATGTATGTAAATTATACCTCAATAATAAAACAGTTAAAATATCACAGTGGTTGAATACAACATAAGTTCATTCTGTCACGCTGCATACTCATTGAAGACTGGAAGAGGAATTCTGCTCATAATAGACACTTGAAGACCTGGGCTGATGGAATATCTACTTCATCGTATACTTCTATGATCACTGAGATAGGCAAAAGAAATGTGGCAAATTGCCTATTGGCTCTTAAAACTTCCACTTTGAAGTTATAAACCCATGTTTTAACTCATGTTTCATTGGTCAAAAGAAGTTGCATGCTCACACCCAATTTCAGAAAGGGCAAATCATTTCGATTCAACCATATACCTAAGAAAAGAAAATAACTGGAACATTTGTGAAGAGTCCCAGTGAACATCACATTGGACCCATCTTCTTTCCTAGGTTTTAATTCGTGGTTCCAGTGACTCCGTATTTCCTCACTGCAACAGAAAACCAAGCTTCCTTAAATTCTTTTTTCTTTTTGAATAACAGGGAGGTATTTACATGTTAAGATAACACACACACACACACACCTACACACACACATACACACACACACCAGTCTAGAATAGTGCTTTCTTCACAGTAAATGTTTCATAACTGTGTGCCAATGAATAAATGAACATATAATGATTAAGCAACAGTGCAGGGTCATGAATGATTAAGAGACCAATGTATGAATTAAGGATGTTACAAAAGGGGTTCAGAAAAGAGGAAATCAAGGTGAGTCGAGGTGGTGATGGCACAGTCATCGGTGTCCCCAGCCTGTATCTCTTGAATCAGTACCAATGGGTCACTAAGAGCTGCTGCAGTGACCCAGATGGACTGTGTTATCTGTGTCACAGTTTGTTTTCTTCCCGATATGGCTCAGGCAGGGCCCTGCAAGCTTAATGAGGGCAGAAAAGAATAGGATCTGGACTCACTTAACCTTCCTGAATCTCTGTTTGCAAATCAAGATGGCAAAAGGTGTATCTTGTAACACCTTAAAGCCCTGTGATAAAAAATGCTGTTAGCATAGTGTACAAAATCTATTAGAGAGCAAGAGGGTACTTTATGCCGATGGAGTTGGTGAATATGTCAAAGCCTAAATAGTCAGTCTGGAGGTAAACCCTGGATTCAGAGTTTTTCACAGAAATGCTTCAGTGAAGACCCCCTTCTTTCCAGAATTTCATTAGGCAGTACAGTGCTACATACACATGAATCATTTTTAAGTTATGAAGCGGTTGTTAAACAGAGTACTGAGAGTGCTTTCAAGGCATTGCTAATTCTTTCATTATGTATAGACTTACAAGCAAAACTTTACTGCTGCATTAGCTGGCAGAAATCAAAATCTCTACATCCTTCACATTCCTATCAGACATATATCTTCATTAATATCATTTCTTCAGGAAAGGACCTTTTCCCTCAAGTGACCTTTTCATCAATCTTATCAGTATTGGTTGTTATAGTGTCCAAATAACCTGACAGTGGTCATACTCCAGTTATGCATATACAGACAACTCTGAACATGGAAAGAACAGTTACCCTGTTCTTAAAAAATATTCCTTACTGTTTTTTTTTTTTTTTTTTTTTACTTTCAGTTAAAGAAATTTCCTTCCTTCTACCACCAGAAGGGAATAGTAATAATCTCAGTTTAAAAAGTCAGGAAAGAAAAAAACTTCCCCAAACAGGCACTGACCATTAGCACATGTAAATCTTAGCTTAAGCTATTTTAAAATGAAAAGTAATTAAGACATGGGAGATTTCAGTTTTTGAAAACTACTGTTATGCTCATGGGAAGAGTAAGGGAATACAAATCATTTGGAAACAGAAACAGTGAACAAACCATTTGTCTTAGCTTTTTATTTGTCAGAATTACACAGCACTAAGCACAGAGGAGGTGCTTAATAAATGCTTCTAGAATGAATTGCCCACATCCTGAGAAATGATCTTGGAATGTATTCAAAATAACAGATAGGCTGTTGCATCTAGTAAAAGCACAAATACCTGCAGTCACACCAAGAAAGCCATATGTGGAGCAGAATATTTTTAGTACTTCCCTAAGGGAACCACACCTACCGCTAATTCTGAAAAAAGACAAAAACCTTCGCAGCCGAGAGCTGCAAAGATAATATTGAATTATACTCCAGAAATATCCATGAAGGACTTTCGATGTATGTAGATGAATATGTATACATTTATTTATTTCCTATTTGTTCCATCAGAGGAGAAATGGCAAAGTAAGTCACGTGACACTTTGCACCTCTTGGATAAGCAGTTTATTTCAGCAAGAATTTATTAAGCATCTATTACCTTCTTTGTAGTGTGAAGTCCATCTGTGTCATTACATGATAGACCACTGAAGGAGGACCCTTGAGGAAAGACAGAGGGCAGAAAAAAACAATGTTAAAATTTTGGTCCTAAAAAAGGTAGTAGCAGCAATTGATATCTACTTTATGCATTATTTTCTTACTCCTTAGTCCCGTCTGGCTCAATGACATGAGGATTACAGTAAGTGAAGAAAGCCCTCCCATCTGTTTAAAACATAGAATAAAGAGCTTAATCTTGTGGGCAACCACACAGAGCACCAAAATCTTCTCACAACTGAAAGGATACGAACAGGATTTCGTTGTTAGATAGGCGTAACTAATACAGGTTTCTGAGAGATCTCTAACTCTATGGATAGATAGGTTTGTATGTACTTCTAAGGGTCTCATGCACTTCTCTGTTCTCAAGTGAGATGAAATACACTAGGCAACTGGTTTGATACACAGCTTAGACAATTTCCCATGTATCATAGTAAGTTGTATGGTAGACACTCATCACAGGTGCCACTCATCCTTCATCCCTTGCTTTCCACCCCGCAACTTCCCTTGCATGGCTGCAGGCACTACAGCTCCAGCTACTGTGTTCCTATAACATTGACTAATCACCTCCCCTATTGGTCGGTTCAAGGGTAGACTTGTCAAAGTGTCTGGGCATCTGGACATGTAGCAGGGAAATCCAGGAGGCATCAATGGTCATGTTTCTTTCTCATGCACCAGAGAAGCACAGGAAGCTGGTCTAGTCAGAGAGTCAAAATAGGGTAAAGACCTACACTAAGCACCAGAAGGAGGGAAGGAGCTGGAAAGCAACAGGAAAGAGTGCGTGTGAGAAAGAAGAAAAGAAATGCAGCAGACTCATAGACACTCTTGGGGTAGAAAACAGGTCCACACAGAGCCTGAGACCCTGTCACAGTTACTCTTGCAGTTGGCCTGCATCCCAGCCTTTTGGTTCTATGGGAAGCCCTTCCTTTATAATGAAGTTCCCCTGATTTGTCTAAGTACCTCAAATGGTTCTGTTATCGGTAGTCTTGTTAATGTTGTATCTCCAAACAATAATGTGGTTGTTTCGAATCTTTATCTCCCCCTCTTCTCTCACTTGATCCAGGAGGGACTTTCTCTCTCCATCACCTCACACCAAAGTAGAAATGACTCAACTCAGTCTTTTACCTAAGTGACAGTTAAGAAGCCCTTGAAGGGCCATTCCTCCTCTCCTAACCAGGAGTGATTAGATATCACTGCCCCTGGGGGGAAGGGAGAGGGAAGGCAGAAATTTATCTAACATCAATGGGAGAACAAGGGTGGTTTGGAGGGACAAGGTGAAAACGTTCAGTCAGGAGGACAAAGACAGAGTGGAAGAATTAAGAAGGGATCTCTTGCCTACCTGCTCACTCATCACCTGCTATTCAATAGTCCTGGGCCCTGGTAAATCTGATTAGACAGGAGATTTGGACCTTTGTATGGGGTTTGGTTGGGTTAGGCTAATGCAATGCAGAGGGTTATAGATAATGCAAACCACAGTTCACAACACCCTGGCTCTTTCTCCATGAGCAGAATGAAATGCAAGTGCTTATCCAGATATTTCAGATAGTAAAAAGGAAAGTAGTTAAGACTGAAGACTATTGTCCAACACATTACAATATTTAAGTTAAGGTCTATGATGCAGGCATTGTCAGTGATGCCTGTTTTCTGTTTGAGGACATGTTCATTTGTAGGTATACTTGGAGTACAGTCAGTTTAGCTCAATGATAAGAGGAAATGTAATTAAAATAGGACTTTACCTGAAAGAAAAGGATGGCATCCTTCTTTTGAAGCTATAGCTGAGACAGCAGACATAACTCAGACATCTCTGGGATAATTCAAGCCAAAATGTGCTCCCTGTCCATTTGGGATTCGGTATTAACAAGAAACATTAACAAGCATATGGATGTTTTAGCTAATTCTGCTTTCTTTGTGTCTCTAAGAAACAGATCTTTGATGAGACACTTGATTTATATGCCTGGCCCTGTCTGTTTCTCTCTGCTGTGTTCATCCAGGAAGAAATGACAGCTGAGGTTAGGCTCTCGACAGACAGCAAGTCAACTGACTTTTGTTTTCAACCCTATGTCCATAGCCACCTTTGTCACATCTTTGCTCATTGACTTCCGGCCTTCCTGATAATGCCAATCTGTCTTCCCCACTCTCTCCCTCAATTTCTTTCAAACTCCTCGGCTCTGTACACTCTAATCATGAGCTCAACTCCCAGGCTACTGATACACTGCCTACACTAGCCATGGAGGACGCCATCTGTTGCAGAGACAGTGGGAGCTTCCATCTGCTCAAACACATAACAGGGAACTCAGTTAGGGTGCAAGGAAATGGGGCAAAGGGAAGCCTGGAATTAGGCAAAGTGTAGAAAGAATTGAGCCAGAAGCTCAGGAATTTTGCACAGTATAAAGGTTTGTTAATTGTCTAGGCACAGTTCTAGGTACTGGAGATACATAGATGAACATGAACCTCATTTCTTAACAGAGCAATTAGAAAATAAACAGTTTGAGCAATAGATCAATATGATAATCTAGGTATTTATAAGAGCTTTTATTTTATAAAGATGGTATGGTGTCAAGAGCTTGTAGGAGGTGTGCAGTGTAGATAGGGTGGTCAAGGAAGGTGTGTCTGAGGTAATGGCACTTGAGACAAGACCTAAATGACAGAAAGGATCCACCAGTGTGGTAATTTGGGGGAAGAACATTACAGTGGGGAAACCACAGAGGCAGGGGCCCTAAACTGAGGCAAACTTTCCTGTGTTGGAAGTCAGTGAGGCTGAGGAACAACTGGAAGGATGGTCCTAGATAGCTTGAAGGGAGTGAGGCAGGGACAAGTTCTTGCAGGCTATGAGAAGGTGTTTAGGAAGCCTCTGGAGGATCTTAAACCCAGAAATAGCATAATCAGATTTACTATGTTGTAGAAAGCTCAGCTGGGTGTGGAAATAAGCTACTGAGGACAAGAGTGGGATCAGAGGCACTTGATTTGGGTGGATGGCTTAGACTAGAAACATTGAGCAAATTGCTCAAAGACAGTCAGCTAATAAGTCACAAACAGGTGGCAAGGGGTGAATTTGAGTAGAGGAGTAGAATGGAAATGTGCCATTTCCTCCTGACACTCTTCTTCTCCCTGACCTAGAATGTTGGCCAATAGTCCTGCTTTGCCAAGAAACCCTGAGAGTAGACATTTGCTATTCTTTTTGGCAGTCTGGCACCTTTGAACATGCCTCCTTTGGGGGGTTCACTACTATAAGGGTCTGCATGTCCCTATGGAGATCTTAAAAACTATTTTTTCCACCTTTTTTTTCAGTTATGGCATAAACATGTGATCTAGGTGCTGCCAACCAGTGACTTACAGGCATGTCATAGATTTGGAAGGTAATGATGGGGAGAAGCCATTCAGTGGGGGCAGTCCCAGAGATGTGTGGCTTCCAGGGGCAGCACAGGGGGAGACTCTGCAGGTGCAGCTGGGGCCCAGTGCTGCAGAAGCCAGACACAGTGCTAGGTTTCTGTTTACTCCGTGCTCCTGAGTAAGGTGGATGCTGTATTTGGCCACAAAGCCTCCAAGCCAGATTCTCTGTCTTCTGGAGATGCCAAAAGCTACCTGATTTCTTAATACATTCATTTTCTTCTTAAATCAATTGGTTCTTCTTTGTGGGCGACTTAAGGACTTTAACTGATACCTCCGTTTTCTGATAAAACTCGACTGTGTGGTTGAAAAGCCAGAGCACAGAGACTCTTCATCAAGGTTAAAGTTACGGTTTCTAAAAAACTCTCCTGTCTCAACTTGCTTGCAGGGTCTGCAAAATTTCCCCATTTGCATTATAAACTAGAACCTGAGAGCTGCTTAACATGCCTAATGTACTAATTGTATGGAAAGACAAGGTGAAATTTGTCAGTGGGCTACAAACTGGGCAGATAAGCCCTGTCTGTTGGTAAAAGCAGTCCCTCACCAAATGGAGAGGGCAAGGTGAAAACCAGCTACCGTGTTGGGCCCGTTCACAGAGATCATTCTGCAGACGGTAGTGTTCACTTGGCACTTGGCTCCTCGCTGATGTTACCAGAGAAATACCGTTTCTGGCTCATCAGCAATATTTGTAGGCACTTTCCCACTACAATTGGAAATCATAAAGAAAATACAAAAGAAAAGAGTGGGGAAAAACAAACAAACCCTACTAACCACCCCTTATGAAGAATTCTAGTGAGGAATAAGAGCTTAAAATATGCCTTGAGCTCCCCGTTCCCAGGGTCCAGGATAATTCCTTATTATTAATTATGAGGAAAGAATAGAGAAAAGATTGAAAAAGGCTTCAACAAGATTTAGGAATATGCTTTTTAATATTAATTTTAATTATTCATAATTTTAAAATAGATTTCTGTCAGAAAATTGCAAAGGTATAATAAATCTGAATCTCAAAGGCAGATTATATTTTCTTAATGGGTTGCTTTCTCCTTGGGGTCCAAATTCACTCTGAGGGTTGCTAAGGCATCAGGACATGATTTCCCTTAGGCCAAAAAATGAAAAAGGAGACACATTCACCTCACTGATCACCAATGACCAGTCTCCTTGATGCCATTTTTAAGAAGTAGTATACTATGTAGTGAGATAGTCATATGTGTAAAGTCTTTCAGAAATTTATCAATAAGAAATATTTATTTTATGTACCTGGCTTCATAACTAGATGGTGAACAGGACTGAAGTCTTACCATTTTGCCTTGATTTTGCTTCTTCCTCGGCAATGCCGGGGGCGCTGACCTTATTGGTTCAACTGCCACTGGGAGCGAACCTGTGAGACGATTTCTTTAAGAGGATGAGGGCAAGGAGAGAGAAGGTGATTTATATGCTCGTGAATAGCTTAATGTTGGATGCTCTGTGAACATGTCTCCAAAGGGTGCTTTCCCTCCATTTATGACATGCTTCCCAATGAATAATGTGTTTATTAATTGATTATTAGTTAATTGATCATTGAGGTTGCTGTAGATTGAATGTTTGGTTCCCCCCAAACTTGTGTTAAAATCTAACCCTCAATGCAGAGGTGTCAGGAGGTAGGACCTTTGGGGTGTTATCAGGACATAAGGGTGGAGACCTTGTGAATGGGATTTGTGTCATAAAAGAGGCCCCGGAAAGCTCCCTCGCCCCTTCTGCTACATGAAGGCACAGCATAAATATGGCTCTATGAAACAGAAAGTGTGCACTCATCAGCCACTGAGTCTATTGGCCCCTTAATCTTGGGTTTCTCAGTCTCCAGAATTTCTGTTGTTTTTAAGCTACCCAGTCTGTGGTATCTTTGTTGGGGCAGCCTGAATGGACTAAGACAGACATATAATCATGTGCTTTGGAAGGTGGCCTCATGGATTAGCAAGGCTTTAGGAAGACAGTGTCTCTGAGTTGAGCCTTGAAAGATAAAATATCAGAAGTAGGAGAAGGATGAGCAGGAAGTAGGGAAGCAGAAAGTGAATGGGCTCAATAGCTATATGGAGTTTTTATACAGGGCAAGATGTGCACGGAACCAATCCCAGAAACTTGTTGTTTGCTATGGTCTCCCCACTATTTGACCCAGGGTAAGTGTCCATAACTACTTGCCAAAAGAACTGTGCTCTGTGGAGGGGTCTGAACTTCATTATGAGGGCAGGGAGGAGTCACTGAAAGTTATTAAAAAAACATTTTGAGAGCTTTCTCTAACATGATCAATATTGGAAGTAGTTTTTTTCCCCCTCTTCACGAACTTCATCTTCACCCTCACCAGCTTCCTTAACCACCTCTTCAGGTCCTGCTATTTCTTCTGAATTTGTAATCTGTATTTCAGTGATGTTTGACTCTGCAACGTCGTTAGAACTGTGCACTGCCCTTAAGTCTTGTTGATATGTCGCTCTTCCAAAACAGTTTCTATCAGGAGATTGTAAACTCCTTGAGGATGAATTCTGGAGAAACTCTCAAGGGTACATCTACACAGTAAAGGTGCTCTAAGGTTTTTGACAAATGTCTGGGCTCATTTATGGTGAAAACCCTGGGCCAGACACTTTTAGCTCAGACAGATAGGACAGCAGGAAGTAGAACATAATTTCTCTTTCTGCTCCTGTCAATCAGATAAGACACATAAAGATAAGGATACCCAATGTGGCTTGGAGCACTGATGAGATGGCATAGCTAGAATGCTATAAATTTTAGTGAAGTTTAGATAGGGTTTGATGGCAGATAAACTTTATAAGTACAATTTACACTTGGGCCCATTTCCCCCCTAATCTTCACTTCAATTTCTGTAAGCAGATCTTTCCATACTAACGGCAGCTCTGTGTCAAACCGATCAGCAGAAATGTGAATTCAGTTACCTGCTACAGGATTTATTTTATTAACATTTGGTTTAGGTATCAAATGCTAAAGTCATTTATCAAGTTAAAGGCATTTATCAAGTACTTTGGCCAGAATTTCCTATCTCAAGTTATATTTTGCAAAAAATTGAATATACAAACCTTACAGTGCAATTTATAGCAACAGTCATTGATTTTTACCTTGTCAGGTGAAACAGGATTGGAAACCAATTAAAATCTAATAGTATTAGAACTAATATTTATATAGAACTTAGTTTACTAAGCACTGTCACATATAGTCTCTTTTCTGTATCTTGCAGTTACCTGGTTGATGTTACCAATTTCAAATGTGAAGAAATAGGCTGAGAGAGGTTAAGTGGCTTACCCAAGGTAACCCAACTTATTCTTATTTGTGGCAGAGTCAGGACTCAAACTCAGATCCATGTAGCCTATATTTCCATGTTTGTCAATCTGTGGTTCATTTCATCAATGGGAAATTATTTGTTTAGGCCACATGATAGGCTAATTTACAGAGCAAAGATTTGGGTTTCTCTGCTTTGTGAAAAATAATACTGTGTACAGGAAATGAAACATCATAAAAGTTGAAACATGAGAAAGGCTGGATGAAAGAAGACACAGGAAGAAAACCATTTGCAAACCAGATGCTGCCTTTTTAAATAACCAATGATTGTCTAGACTTTCCCACTTGACTTCGCTGTTTACACAATGGGCGGGGCTGGCCTCCCTCAGGCCATTCTCACTATGACCACAGGCCAATGTATTGAAAACCATAATTGTTGTTTGCTTTAACTGTTATTTTATAGAGATGAGAGAAGGTGATGGATGAAACTAAAAGGTAACTGCAGTGGCTCTAGAACCGTCCTACTAAGCACACAGCTCCAGAACGACTCTCAGGGACCCTCAGTGAGACAGTTGGTAGGTCCTCCGGGAGACAATTCCCGGTGGTGTGTTCAAACTCATGCCTCTCTACTGCCCTTTTAGCTCTTAGCTTCCACCTGTATGGAGGTATAAATGCAGCCATTTCTACAGACACACAAAAAAGAAACACTAACATTTTTTTTTCTGAACAAAAGAAGAGAAATGGAGCTAAATATTAGGCATCCCATAACAATACTGCTTGCTTTGGGATGTTAGATGTCAGGCAGCCTCCATATCAATTCCTGCTCTGCCTGACTCTAACCAGTCTGTCTCTAACTAATTAGCTCCACTTAACTTTTCTAACTCTGCTTCCTCAACTGAAAAATGAGGTAACAGTCCTTCATTAAACTCAAATGATAGTACCGCAGGGTTTGAGAGGATGATCAGGGAGCCCTGAACAGCTCCCCTCGTTGCCCCATGAATCTTCACAGTAAGCCAGAATGGGAACGTGGATGTACTGAGTCAATGGTTAAGAAGAAGTCCACATCTACGGCAGGTGTCAGAAAGGCTCTCCAGCCTCTGGAATAGTAATTTTCTGAGCTTTAGCCCCCTCATTTTTAAAATGAAGATATGGGACTTAGAGGGCCCTTAATAATGATTCCAGTTCTAAAAATGTTAGACTTTATGACCTTATCATTATGTTGGATTTGTGTGCAATGACAATCTTTAGAAACCTATCCAGCATGATAGGTTTTGTGAACACATGTAGGGAGATAAAAATGTTTTTATATGCATACACACACACATACATGAATGGGTCTTCTTCATGTATATAAATGATAAAAACTCAAATCTCAGTCTTCTTGCACCAAACATTTATTGCTTAGAAAATTCAGTGTTCCATGACTTGGAAATTAGTAGCCTAACTGAGAGTTCATGTTTGCATAGTTATTTTTTATAAGCATTTATGTTAAATTAGTATCTATTTTTAGTACTGTAAGCCTGTGATATATAAATACTCAGCACTGATGTTATATGTTTCTTCTCAAGACAATTGGGGAAGGAATTCTCCATGACAAGGTAACATGTTCATTAACAGAGTTTTCTCCTACTTATCAGAGAGAGAAGGCATTTTATTTTTGGTAGTGAGCATTTCCCTTCCCCCTGCCAGAGTACAATGACAAGAAAATGATTAATGATTGCACTCTACATTATTGTCAGCAGGAATCCAGTCCAGGCATGGGGGAAGCCTGAATAATTGAAGGAAAGAGGTAATGGTGGTAACATTAGTTATAACAGGTCAGAGAAGCTTTATTCCTGGGCTTTCTGCCCAGTTTAAAGGATTATTTATGCATTTGAGTGTGGTTTGCTTTGCTAATTGGTAAGCAACCCATATGGCTCAGAATCATAGCACAAGGCTCCCAGTACAGTTAGGGAGAGAGGTTGGACAGAATTACATGTCCTCCTCATTACTGAAATCTTTCATAATAACAATTGCAATAGAAGTTTTACCTAATGAATGGATGATAAATGACCACATTCCAGATGGGTATGCTATCTCACTTATCATTTATCATTATCAGTGGGGTGCCACTGGAATCTGAATCAAAACTATTGACTAGGTCTATACTTTGGATTTGCTTCAGATTTCTTCACATCTTTTTTTCCTTCATAATGGATACGATGCTGAGTGGCTAGTGCAACTGGGGCAACAGTGAAGACATGTGTGAAACAAAAGCACTTCACTGACCAACTAAAGTGTTTTAATAGCACCTGCCCATACAATTGTATGAAACCAAAAATAGATGGAACTGCAGACTTGAAGGAGTGGGGGCAAATTAACCTGCACAAGGGCAGCATGAGAGGAAGAAGCAGAGTTGTAAGGATTGACAATGGGACGCGGGCATTGGGTAGCCTGAGATGAAGGACCTGCTTCACAACAGCCTGCATGCATCCCTGCTTCCACGTTTCGGTTCTTGTTAGCTACTTGGACATGTGGATCGTGATTCTGTCTTCAACAGTAACTTGAAATATGAAGTTGATGGCTTATACCCATTCATAAGCACACACCATACATGAACACTGAGACCATAAGGAGCTGTCATGGGGATATAAAAGTTGTTGATGTTTGGTTAAAATAAGATGAAAACAAATGATAACATTTAAAGCAAAACTAATGTAATCCCAGACCAAACAATGTGTTACTGCCTGAACTAAGGGAATATGATACCATAAAGGTCAGCAAAATTGTGATGCTGCTTTTGAAACAGTAGCCCTGCCCTCATTAAGCAGGAATTATTATTATTATTATTTTTTTTTTTTGAGAGGGCATCTCTCATATTTATTGATCAAATGGTTGTTAACAACAATAAAATTCTGTATAGGGGAGTCAATGCACAGTCATTAATCAACCCCAAGCCTATATCTCAACAGTCTTCAATCTTCTGAAGCATAACAAACAAGCTCTTACATGGTGAACAGATTCTTACAGAGTGAATAAGTTCTTACATGGTGAACAGTGCAAGGGCAGTCATGTCACAGAAACTTTCGGTTTTGATCACGCATCATGAACTATAAACAATCAAGTCAGATATGATTATTAGTTTGATTTTTATACATGATTTATATGTGAATCCCACATTTCTCCCTTATTATTATTATTTTTTTTAAATAAAATGCTGAAGTGGTAGGTAGATGCAAGATAAAGGTAGAAAACATAATTTAGTGCTGTAAGAGGGCAAATGTAGATGATCAGGTGTGTGCCTATAGACTAAGTATTAATCCAAGCTAGACAAGGGCAACAAAACATCCACGGATGCAGAAGATTTATCTCAAAACAGGGGGGGTGAGGTTCTAAGCCTCCCCTCTGTTGGTCCCCAATTTCTCACCTGATGGCCCCCCTGCGACTGTGCCTGTCTTAGGTTGTTCCTCCCTTGAGGAATCTTACCCGTCTCTGGCTAACCAGTCATCTTCCGGGGCCATACAGGGAAATGTAAAGTTGGTAAGTGAGAGAGAAGCCTTATTGTTTGAAATGGTTAGCTTTTTATTTCTTTGCATATTTATGCCCTGTAGCTTCTATGCCCAGCATTTGTCTTGAGGTATCTTTAGCACTTGGAGGAATTATGATACTCGGTAAATTTGATATGAGGCATGAATTCTATTTAAGGGTTGTAATTAGGAAGGAAGAAGAAAAGCTATAGAAGTAGCAGGCGGCAGAAAACATGGGAAGATTGATTATTTCTTTGACATATCTTCTTGTAGAGTAACTTCAGCATGTATAGGTTTTAAACTACTAATTAAATTGCACACATACATTAACATAATAGGAATACAGCTACATAACAAAAGCAGACCTACAATTACCAGCCATGTCCAGTGAAACCAAGAAAACCAGTTAGGTACCCTAGGCATTTGTGAAAACTTATCAATGATAAGATGGATATTGTCTAACTGAATTTGAATAGTTTGAGAAAAATCAAACAAATTAAAACAACGCATTCCTGGGAACTGTTCACATCCCATGTGTTCTTTTAACAGTAGATAGTCTATAGTAGCACGATTTTGGAGCACTGCAACTTGCACTTCTCCTAATTCTTTGTTGAGTTCCAACAGTATAGATCCAGTCAAATTTGTTGTTTTACTGTATGCACAGGCCAGCTTCGATATCTCCTTCTTCATTCCCATGGCAAATCCAGGAACCGGTGGGATGACTGCAGCTACAACTGCAGCAGCGCCAGGATCTTTGTTGAAGTTTCTTTATGTTCATCTTCTGGAATGACTCTTCCAGAGGATGTTGATGTTGGAAGTTCTTCTTCATATTGTATCTTAATTCGTTTTCTGTGTAGCCAAATTAGGCTTTGATCCTCTGTATAAACACAAACAAACCCTTTGCCCACACTTTGATATGCCCTTTATACCATTGTGAAGAACCTATTGGAGATCACCACACAGGAACTGAGCAGGAATTATTAAGGGAATTTATGTGATCTAAAAATTTATACTCAGTGCTTAATAATTTTAGGGAAAAATAGTCATCCCATATAATAAAAACAGAAACTATGCAAGAGGTTAAGAATTATAGACTATTTCATAAAACTCAAATTCAAATGTAAATATGAGTTTTTTACATTACAATGTATTATATAATAAAATATTTTAAAAAATGAAATGAAATAAATCTAGTGAGATAACAGATTTTTAAAGGTTGCTCTAAGATTGAGCTTAAGAAAAAGTCTGTCAATTTCCTTTCAAAACCAGAACTCATTTTAAGATGCAAGAATCAATTAATGTATTTGAGAAGTAACTACACCTTTGGACTATTTGTAATTATTTATGTTTCATATCCTATATTACAGTTAAACAACCAAATCAACACAAATAGAGTGATTTATAAAATGTTGCACACATTATGTGGCTTGGAAAATGTTTTCTTTTATTTTTATTTCCATGTCAAGAGATGTTAAGGTCCTGATTCAGCTTAAATAAATAGGGGTGGATACTTATAAACACAAGGTATATATGTGAGGCAATTAATTTAACCTATAATCTTCCCATTTTTATCTGTTATTAACATATCTCAAGTTAAAACATTTCTAGATGTTCTCACCTCACTTGTTTACTGTGGACCTAGCTAAAGCTATACCGAATAACATCTAAAAAGATGTGACTCGTCATTATGACCAAACCAGCCAGTATATCCCCAAATGGAGGGAAATGTTCTACCCAGACAGTGGATTAGAAATGTCCTGCTAAAGCAGGACTTGGGAAACATGCCCTACCTTTCTTTTTCTATTTAACTTCAGCCTACCCACAAAATAAACAAGCAGGCAAAGCCCCTCTTATTCAAGACAGATAATCTTTAGATGCACACTGGTGGTTAATATGCGAAGTATACAATCTGTTGTCTAAAGCTGGATTCATTCAACTCTAACTGGATATTGAGCTCAATGTTTTCCTTCAAATGCAGAATTCTTGTTCTTTCTGCATTAAATGTCAGACATAAACCTCAATTTTGGTTAAAATTGTTCTAGTGCCACTAGAACTTTACTTGGAGTTCTATTATATCTTGAATTCTACCCAACATCTCTTTAGCAAGTTTCTTCTCCTTTAGGCCTGTGAGCTAAACATACATCCTTCTGTGGGTAATGCAATTGTAAACAGAGAAAGTTCTGGAGGCAGTAGGCCTATATCCAAGTCTGACTCCATCACTTACAGTTATGGGACTTCAGAAGACTGTCTCCATGTTGGAGATTTCCCATGCTGGTGGAAGTGCAAACTGGTACAACCACATCAAAAAAAGCAATTTGGTGTCACCCTGTAAAGTGGAATATCTGCATTCTCTACAGCCCAGCAATAGCTTACTCAAGTATACTAAGAGACATGCACAAGAATGTTCATACATTGCACTCATGTTCCACAAACGTACCTTGAGATTTAAGGTGGGCACATATTTAGCATTCCTCTTCTGCCTTCTCCCATAACCCTAAATCTCTATGCAGACATCACTAATAGATACTAGCAGCCTTTCTCACCAAGTCCAGGCTTAACCTCACAATTCTTCTTAACCCACTCCACAGGCAAATACCACCAATCAATCAGAATTTTGAGAAGACGTTTTTCTGCTTTCCTGGTCTTAGGATAGCTAGGGGCATTGGGACTGAGTGTACTTGGCAGTTTATCTGAAATGGTTTCAAATGCAGATAATGATTAATTGATCTCCAAAGGCCTATTTCCTTCCTCTGGTAGATCATCTCTACCTGAAAGACAGGCTAATTTTACTAACACTTTCTCATTGCATTTTCCTTTACACTTTTAAGAAATGAGTTATATAATGATTTTAGGGTGAAAAATCATGTTCTTATCTCTTTCATGTTTTTAACTTCTTGTCCAAATTCTCAGATTTATTTTGCTTTTATAATTCATATTGATGCATTACACAATACAGCTAATTTTCAGCTGTCTTCAATTGCTTTATGACATTTTCTTTTTAGATTATTGACACCACCTCTCTGAAAATTTTTCTGGCCTCTTTTGTGTATAGCAATCAATGGAAAACAAAAGTCTAATCAGATACAGGGATAGGTTATATCAACATTCCATAGAGCTACACATGAATTCCCAAATGGGCAAAGAAATTGCCAAATCTATAATTTCTTTCCTCCCAAATGCTGATATGTTATCCAAGCCACAGCATATATTGTGGTTCTCTCCAATAAATATGTTTAGAAGAAGGAACAGTGAGTCACTGAACAATACTTTTAAATTACTAGGGCAAGGGAACAAGAAGAAATATGGTTTCATATAGATTATAAGATTTTTCAATGTTTCCTGTGGCTGTCAGTCTTAGCTTTCTATTTTTTGGATTTAAGAGACCCTGGTTAATAAAGGTTATTATAGAAACAGTGTAGGTGACCAAGCGTCAGTTTAAATAAAAGACCCTTCTTGAAGAAAAAAAGAAAATCCTCACACCTTTAGACTGACTTTGGCACCAATGCAAATTTCATCAACAAACTTTTATTTCAATTAAAATAAGCAAGTTTAATGCTCGGGAGACAAATTGGATTAAATCAATGCCCTAGAAGGCAGAAGTCATCTATATTTCATCCCCAGAATAATTCATGGGCAGCGTTTGTTTCCAGTGAGGTCCAGATTCATGCCATCAACTGGATGAACTGAGGAGGCAGGCAAAGAAGCCAATTAGAAAGACCTTTTCTTTGAGATGCCTGTCTTGTGTTTTGGAACCTCTACTATTTCCCAAAGATGCTTTTTAAAGTTGGGTAGAGTATTTGACAACAAAGTTTATCATCTTCGAGGAATTCTTCAGTAGATCTAAAAGCTGGGGGCAGAAGGAGAGCAGACTCCATATCCGAGTGATGTTGCATAAAATGCTCAGAATTGCAGAGCTCAAGGGTTCTGGAATTAAGCTTCCTCCATTCACTCATTTTGAGATAAAACACCATTTGAAATGTTTGTAAAGATGATGAGTTTCTGTCATCGCTTTGTACCCATGCTAGTAGATCTAATAACACTTAATTTTGGTAGTACTCTAAAAAGGTATAGAATGATTTTTGACTGGTGAGAAACTAGAAGAGGAAGTACCAATAATTCAATTTTACAAATGCTGGAATTGAGGCATGTAAATGTTAATCACTATTCCAGAATTAACACAACAGTGAAGGGTTATAACCCAGGATTCTTGACTGTTAGACTCATGGCCTACCTAACTGGGATACCTAATGTCCTGCCTCTGTCAATTTGCCACCCCCGCCCTCCACCCATAAGAGGCAGTTTTGCACAGTGGCTAAGAGCATGGTCTTTGGGAGCAGAATGCCTGGCTCTGCCTCTCTCTAGCAATGTGACTAAAGGCATAGTCTTTGGTAACCTGCTGCTGCAGGTTCCCTGTCTGTGAGATGGGGTTAATAATAGTAACTGCTTCAAATGGCTGCTGTGAAGGTCAAATAGGTAATTATAAATAAAATGTCTGGCACAGAGTTAAGCCCTTGACACCAATTAGATATTAGAATCTGTTCCCTTAGCTTCCTCTGTGAAGAATTCCCTGCTTCTGTCTTCTGACTTCTTTCCGTCCACAGTTACCATCAACGCTTTCCCTTGGGCTTGGTCCCCTCAGGTCAGTCTTGGTGGTGCGCCCCTCTTGCTGGACTTCTTCTGCATAACTTTCTTGTAACTCCTGGTCTACAATCTTTTATTGGTCTTCTGACAAGCAAGTAACTTTGGACAGGGAAGTTCCAGTATAGTATGTGCTTGACGGCGAATCACCTGGAGCTGAGAATATGAGGCTTTCGGAAGGACAAGAATGAAGGGAAGAAGACTGGTAAGGAGGCGACTGCAGCTATCCAGACCAAGGTCAGCACTGAGAGAAGGGCAGGAGGGACAGAAAAGAGCAGAAGCTACAGAATCCGATGGTCAAGGATGTGAGGGACAAAGGAGTCAAGGATGATGTCTAGGGTCCTGACATACACAGCTGGGTGTGGAGATAGAGCTTTGGAGGTCTATGCCATCCTGGGACTAACTGAAATAATGGACGCAGGTGAGACTGCCCAGGAGGCATTGCATGTGCAGGAAAAAAGAGAAAAGAACCAACGCAGACTTCTAAGTACCAACACTTAAGGGTTGGACAGCACAAGGGAAGTATAAAGAAACTTGAGGTAAAAGCCTAAGGCAGAGAACATGAGCCAAGTTAGAATGATGAGAATGGCAGGCCAGTGCCACTGAACTGTGACTTGTACTTGGTCAAGAATTTTATTTTAAAACTACATGTCATAAAAATTTGAAGAAAGCCAGGAATGAATATTTATTAAAACTTTGCAGAGGCCCTAAATTTTGAAGCCAATAAGTGGCAAAAACAAAAAAAGATCACTTTCCTTAAGCCTTCATATTGGCTATCACTTGCCTATGTTAGCAAAGTATGATAACCTATGGAGGACACCATTTCATTTCTGATATTTTGGATGCATGGAAAAATATTTCATAGCTCCCCTCAAAGAGGTCTCTGGCTCCTGGGTGCTCTGCCTAATGAACTTATGTAAGAACTCATGGTCTAGGCCAGTGTTTTCAGGATGTATAATGAGTTTCAACAAAGACCAAATTTTTACGAGTGTGAGATTACTCCCAATTTCTTTCAAATACCAAATCCTGAGCAAAGACAAGGGAATATGTCTTGCTTGAAATATGTGTCAGGAGCTTTTTGATGATTAAGAAAATAAATATAAATGGATGCATCTTGGAAACTATAGTCCTATATATGTGTAAGCATTACTCTGTTTTTGCTGAAGTGTTGTATTATCTTGTTCTTTCGCTTCTGTATCTACGTGTTTCATCTCCTCTGAACTATAATCCATCAATGATAGGGATTATAGCTGCTCCCCACTGGGGGAACCCTCACAGAGCTGAGTAGTTTTATGCACAAGGGTAAATACCTGGAGAGGTAAGGCTTTGTTTCCTATCTTGGCTTCACTACCTTTTTGACTGTGTGACCAAGGAAAATTACTTAAATTACCTTACTGACCTGAGTCTCAGTTTCCTAGCTACAAAATGGATATAATACTAACACAGCATTTCTGTGAAGATTAAATGTGATAAGGTACCCTTCAGGTGGAAGTCACTTAGTAAATGTTAGATTTATTCTCCTTCTTACTCTTTAGAAACTTATTGGAAAAAAAAAACCTAACAACTTATATTTGTTTGGATTTTCTGCACCTGAATATACTGCCCTTTATATTCACTCTATCCAAATGGCAACATCTCAGCAGACTTTGCATTGCTGAATTGCTGCTGTTACTTTGAGCCTGTATTTATGAATCAGAGTAGACTTTACCCTTTGGTTTCACAGAAATTAAAGAGCTTTTTATCTTCCAGGTCTAAAATCAGGGAAATATGTCTCTTGTGATTAATAATATATGGTTATTAGCAAACCCATATCCCAATTTAAGGTCTGGTTTGTAGGTGTTATAGGTGAGGGCTCCTGAGCTTATCACAAATTCCATGAGTCATTTGGTTAATTCCTTCATTTATAATGCTAAATTACCCTGCATAATGAGGCATCTGCTCAGAATAAGACTAAGATTCTGGCAGGGTCTGGATAGTTGATCAGTTCTTCATGTCTAGATAGAGACTGTTGGAGCACATTAACTGAGCAAAAACTTCCCCTGAAATCTATTTCACTAAATGTTATTTTTACATGATATAATTCAGTAGTCAGTTTTCCTGTCCTGAACGATGTCTTTCCACTGGGGTCTTTGACCCCATCTTTTTCTCCTTTAAACCATCTTAAGTCTGATTTGCTGACTTCAGACTACATTTTACCTAATCCTTGAGTTGGCATAATGCTGACTGAAAAGCCTACTGCTTCCCAATTTTTCCTTCATCTGTGTTTGAAATTCCTGATATTCAAGGTATACCTGTACATCAGCATTTATAGTGCACTATTTCCATTCTCTTAGAAGACAATTATAGGGCTGGTGGTGGTAAGTGTTGGGTGGGGAGAGTCCTCTTCATGACATTTTGAAGCTGAAGATTCATCATTGACAATCTGAGTTTAACTTTGCAAAAGAATTAATAGAAGTTTTAATTACTTTCTCTGCCCCAGCCTGTTTTCCTCAAATGTTACTGGACTATGAAGTCCAGTAGAACATAGGTTTCACAGGGGCAGAGATTCACATGTGTATTTCATTCACCTGTACAGAATAGGACCTGCCACATGTTAGGTATATGATGAGTAATTGTTGAAGGAAAAGAGTCTAAAAATAAGAGAGAGTTGAGCCTTGTTTAACAGGCTATTTATTCCACTCCCATTTATTTTGTCCCATTATACTTCACTTTACCTGGAAATGGAATTTTAAAAGGTGGATAAAGAAGAAGAGAGTGAGGGCATAGGACCACTTTTTTGTGCTCATGACTTGAAGCTTGGAGCCCCTCCGCAGGAGGTATGGAAGGTTGAAATAGCTCACAGGGCTTCACAGGAAGGGCTACTTTCCATGGAATGCTTTCCAGGGAATGGATCTTATCCTGCTGAACGTAGCCTAATATATGAACTGATTATGAATTCCCTAGTTGTGATAGTCTTTACCCAGTAAAATCTTTCACAAACATCAATCCCACACACCTCTGAACTGAAAATAGTCACTTCAAAGTATTATATGGAGAAAAGAAGAGGCTACCAGCAAACTGAAGAATTTCTTCTAAAAGCCTCTCTTGCCACATGGAGTAACCTTAGTAAGAAATGTCTTTGAGATAGAGTTTCCTTATCAATGTAAAGAAGGCAATGATAATCCTGCTCCAGAAACATTAGTTGAATGAATGAATATTTATTATATGAATGAGAAAGAATGTTAATGTATTAGCTACTCTCATATATGTTTTTGTTCTGGGAAGTGGATTGCAGGGTGCAGTGAGGGCTCATTAGTCTGAAACAGAAGATGTGGGCTGAGTCTTGGTGATGTTACTCATTCTGTGAATGTGGTGGGTGCTTTCTGGCTCCCACCCAAGCATCTATATTACTCAGAGCCCTAATTTCCCTTCAGAAAATTCAAAGTTCCCTTGTTCTCAGACATGTGATTTGGGTTGATTCATCCCAGCCAGCATCGAGGATCCTCCCCTGGAGGTGCTGGGAAGATTAAATGAGTTAGTATATGCAACACATTTAGAGCAGTGCCTTTGTGGCACTTAGTAACTATTGCTACTGTTCTTACATAGACAGATTTTCTTTGTTGATGGATAATTTTGATAAGATTTTATAATAATACAAGTCATTGAAATAAATGAAATTCTGCTATTATATCTTAAACTCCACAGTTTCTCTTCTCATTTATGAACTCCTTCAACCAACCAGACTATCAGTTTTTAAGATGTAGCTGGTACATATACTGCATTAGTTACAGTAGCACACAAAGGCAAAGAGAACATGGTTTATGTCTTGATGGAGCTCCCAAGACACTGTCTTATTCAGAATTTTCACTCACCTGAAGGGTCTGAAGCCAAGACTGCTTGGTGCAAATGAATAAAATGCGCATAATTGCAGTGGGAAAGCCCCATTTTTACCCATTCATGATTTAATTGGATGGAACTGGAAGATTTGGTAAGTCTTAAATTCTGTAGTGTTCCCCCCACACCTTCCTACCCCATATTCCAGTGTCTAGTATACAGGACCGTAAGAGAGAGTAGGAGGGAGGTCTGACACATGGATTCAGTTGCTTGAAGGGTTTTTAAAGTTGATGCATATAAGGACCACCAAATTTCACTGTCTTCAGTAACATCATATGCACTCACAAAAGCCTTCCTCATCCCTTGTGGAAAAATTTGTAATTTTATATTCTGTTTTATGGTATCACATATAAAGGACATAGCACATTTGGCTTTCTTAATCATAGATGCATGCCTGAGGCAGCAGATTTTTGAACTCATATATTACAAGTGAAGGCTGAACCTATTTTAACACTCTAGTTATTTATCTTTGTACCCCATTACTCTGGGTAACTGCCTGGGGTAAAATATAGTGATAAAAGGCATACATAATTGTCCCAGGCTGCTTCTGCAATATTTAAAAAATATATATAAAAAATCAGGGTTGATGAAACATATAAAGCTTGGAGAATCTTTAAATTCTGTGATTCTGGGAATAAATACTATGGATATTTCTTTCCTCTGCTTAAAAAGATCTCTCCCCTAACTCTTTTCTCCTGGCAAGCTCCTACTCAGTCCTTTAGTACCCAGTTCAAATATCATGTTCTTCAATCTTCTGCCCTCCTTTCTCCACTCCCTGCTCTGAATAGTTCCTCAGAGCTATAACTATACTTTATAACTATTACTGTTATTGCTCTTGTTGCATTGCACTGATCAGTCTAGATTTGTTGCCAGGTCATGACTTTCTGGAAGGTGGAGGTGGTGACTTACTTTTCAGAGCTGTAGATATTGTGCTAATAAGTTCAGTATTTTGTATAGTACTATTCCAGAGTGGGGTCTCAGTAATTACCCATGGAATGAATGAATAACTATCCCCTTTCCATGGTCTCCTTCAGGCTTCAGGCTTATATGGAAATTAGATGGTGTGTGTCTGGAGGCTCAGGGATGTTAAAGAGTCGGCTTGTGAAGACTGGAATTAGTGGTTTGGTGGATAGGCTAAATCTTCCTGCTAATCTTTTTGTGGAAATCTGTGATTCTCTGATACCATCCCTAAGTCTGCGGTAATGGATAACTAATGAGCCACATGAAAGTTGAAGATAAGTATATATTTTGCTATAATGTAAAATTTATTATATAAAATGTCCTCCTTAATTCTGTATTTGAAATTTGGTTTTGTAAGCTATTAGCTATTTAAAAACCATTTGCATGTATGCATTCACATGTTTATTATGGTATTATACACAATAGCCAAGATATGGAATAACTTAAGTGTTCATTGATGGATGAATGGATAAAGGTCTAGTGTGTGTGTGTGTGTGTGTGTGTGTGTGTGTGTGTGTGTGTGTGTGTGAATATTATTCATCCATGAGAAGGAAGGAAACCTGCCACTTGTGACAACGTGGGTGGACTTTGAGGGTATTATGCTAAATGAGATAAGTTAGATAAGGAAAGACAAATACTGTATGATCTCACTTTTGTGTGGAATCTAAGATAGCTGAACTTGTAGAAACAGAGAGTAGAATGGTGGTTACCAGGGGCTGGAGGATAGAGGAGCTGGGGAGATGTTGTTAAAGGACACAAACTTGCAACCAGTATATAAATAGGTTCTGGAGATCTGAGGCTTAGCATAGTTTTCATAGTCAACAGGAGTGTACTATAAAGTTTCAAGTTGCTAAGACAGATCTTAATTGTTCTCACCACAAACAGGAAGTGGGAATATGTGACATGGCAGAGGTGTCAGCTAATGCTATGGTGGTAATCATATAACAATATGATATGGCACCAAATCAACACATTGTGCACCTTAAACTTATGCAATGTTAAATGTCAATTATACCTCAATTTTAAAAAAAGGAAAAAAAGTGAATAGATGTCATAGTCATTCTACAATGAATAAAAACAAAAAAAACAAACACAGAAAAAATCCCTGCATTTAGGCACTACCTGAGAAGGCCTGATATTCTTCATAGTCACATAGTAACAGAAACTGGATTGGCTGCCCCCAAATCTCCATTCCCTTATTTTCGCCTACTTTAGAGCGTATGTCTGCGGTGGCTTAGGTGACTCTCTACAGAGCTGATACCCTCCCTGTGTGTTAGGTAGGCGTTCCAGCTCTTAGGGCAGTTCTACATCAGCACAGGATCCTGCAATCATCACAGCGGTGGAAAGAAGCAGGGCTGGACGTTTAATCAAGGACAGTTTAATACTCTGTCTGGAAGTGACACACATACTTCATCTGCACATACTTCATTGCCCAAACAAAATCCTCTGGCTAGGACCAATCTTAAGAGCGTAGATAAGAACAATATCCTTACGTACCTGGGAAGAGGAGCCAATTAATATTGGTGAAGAGCAGTTTTGTCTACCACACACCTTAGAGATCATTGTCAGTTGAAAGGACCGATGACACTGAAAAATATGACAGAAAAGATGTTAAGATGGTTTGATAGAACAAGTGCACAAAGAACAAAATCTCCCAGTTCTGGTAAAGTAAAATATACAGCTTTCTTACCTTTCCCACCTGGTATTGGTTCAGAGTGGAGATTAGCCACTAATTGGCATGGAAGCAGGTGTGATGCACACAGAAGGTCCAAACGTGACACAGTGGAACTTGGAGACGTTCTCATTCACTCCCTCGTGATTTTCCACTCACTCTCTTATTTTTTCTTCTCCAAACATTGAATAGGCTGTGATTGTGAAGAAGACATAGGGAGAAACGCTGCTGATCTGTAATCGCTCAGGACACTTTCCAGCTGCCCTCTCAGCAGGTCCTTCTGCGTAACTTGTTTTCTTGTCATTGCAACTCTACCGGAGTGATTTTTAAGGTCTCTTGGAGGTCGGTAAACTGAACTGAGCTGAGCCATGACTCAGCACCAGCTTTCACGTGGACTCGCTGCAGAAGCTGTCAGCACAGACAGTAAATGGCTCAAATTGGAAGTATCAGCCAAAAAAATGTGCCGTCTGTAAATAGTGCTCCACTGTGTTATCCCGGACTTTCGGTGAGCTGAACAAGGAAAGGAGGAAGTAAGCACGTGTGTGGGGAAAGCACCTCACCTCAGGGCTGGGCCTGCTGCTAGGAGCCATGTTTTGTACTGTAATGATCTTTGAAGTCAGACCCTTGAGGTTTTGGTTCTAGTCTTGGCACTTTCTAGTTGGGTGGCTTAGTTTCCTCCTCTCCTTAAGCCTCAGTTTTCTCACCTGTGCGATGGAGATGACACCACCCGTCTCACAAGATTTCTAGACCATAGGTAATTGTAAGGATTTGAGATTTATTTGCTTTCTTGTTCTATTAATTTTTCCTGTTCTCTGTGGGTTTCTTCTTTCTCAGGAGATGGAAAATAATTTTGGGTCATATTGTGATTTTCTGGATCAGAATAATTCTTTTAAAGCTCTTCTCTAAAAGTTCTCCTTTCAAATTGAATACTTCATTGAAGTATTTCAAACTTAAAAGGAAAAATCCAGTTCCTTTCTTCTCAGAGGTCTCTAGTAAATTATGGGATACAAGTTTAACATTTGAATTTTTGGTGGGAGGGGGTAGTGTCTGAATACAGGATTAAGATGCAGAGAAAAATGTTTTGATTAAACTTTGGACTTGCTCTGCCTCTTGGAGGCTAGACACACTGGTGTCAGGGAAGAGCTGTGCATTCAGTTCAGACAGCTGCCAGGGAGATACAGATGAAACCTGTTGGCAGAGCAGGATGGACACCATCAAAGATGATTCCAGCAAAGCCTCAGATGGCGATCAAGATGGGTTCTGACCACACCAAAATGCAGGGGTGTGTTTGGGCCAGGAAAATTAGGCTCAGGATGGGACCTTGAAGAAGGCTGGGTGCAGGGAGAAAGGAGAGTGGGAAGGTGATAAAGAATGGCAATAATGATAATTGTAGCTCTTCAATACTGATCTTCAGCATGGTAATTTGCTGCCGATAATAAAAATAGCTAACATTATTTGGAGCTTGTGATGGGTTGGGTGTCATGCTAAGTGCTTTATAATTGTTGTTTCATTTAATCTTCAAAATAACATGATTGTGCCAGTTTCTGTCATTATCTCCCCTTGATAGACTAGGAAACTGCAGCTTCTTAGTTTCAAGCAACTTCTCCAAGGAAGTAAATCACAATTTGAACTCAGCTATGCCTGATTATGATTCTATTCCTTCTCCCCTGTTTTGGCATACTGTCTCCATATTAATGAGGTTGCAAGAGCCCTTTGGCTTCTCAAAAGAGCTGCAGAGATCCAACAGGAGACAGCAAAGAGATGAAGGTGAAACAGTTAAGGGAGGGCATAGATATCAGAGAATTTAGCTAGATTATGTGAGGAAGGTAAAACTGCCCTGTGGCCAACTCTAGTTTATATCATAAACATGGAGGCATCTCCAGCTCTTTCCCGGTCCTCTTTTCTTTACCTCCTGTTTGGTCCCTCTGGCTGACCATGGATGCCTCCGCCATACTCAATATAATCAAAAGAGGATTCTGTTTTCTTAGTTACCTATAAATGTGATTTTGAGAGTGATAAATGCTGGGATCAAGAGCTGATAATATTTGAGAACTGTAATGTCAAAGTCAGCCCCTTCCTTTCTTCTTGGAATATAGGGTGCCCAAGGAAAATAGGTGTATTGCCTTAAAGTTCATACCCGCTCTACTCAATTCCTCGGCAATCTCATTAGCAGTGGACAAAATCACAGTAACCAAAAGTAATTTCAAAGCAATCCGTATTTTATATGTATTCTTATATTTCCTAAGCATCATGATTCTTAGCATCTCCACTCAATTCTAAGTATCTCCAATTTCCTGTCCCACCCACTGCCTTCAAATACTGCAGCTATCTGCATATCTCTTACTTCAAAACTCTCTCTGAGGTTTCTCTCCTGACCTAAGTCTACAATACCCTTGTCATTTCCCTCTTAACTCTTTTTCTGCATCACAAACCTCCTCCTCTCAGGGTGAAGGACCCAAATAAAGTGAGAGGTCAAGACAGAATCATCATTTGCAGACTGCATGAGGAAGAAGCCTAGAAAAACTATTAAATTAGTAACTGTGCCATAACACAAACATTTGCTGACCACCAACTCTTAAAGTGGGGGTGGGGGTGTGAAGGAGGGGAGGGCAACTGCTTCCACATACAGCATAGAAAGCCTATGGCATTATGGCGGTAATGGTAGACCAGTTTGCCATCTTTGACATGCAGGCCCTCAGTTTCTGATTATCCTGAGAGTCATGAAAGGCTATTAGTTTAGATTTAATTTTGCACTGGAGAATGCTGTTAATGTAGGCAGGCTCACCGAGCCGGCTCTCAATCATGCTCAAATATTCAATGAGGGACAGGTTTGGCCTCTAGAAGTAATTCAAACTCAGTAGTCCAGAAAGAAGTTCCCCCAGTAGGATAAATGAAAGTATCTTGCTCCCATACAAAATCATGTATTATTGCTTCAAGCCGAACACCTACAGTTCATAATTGTTTCTCATTATGGTTCCTTAACCCTAGTCACTGCAGTCTTGCTCAGTGCAGAAGGCAAATGTTTATTAATTTGAGGCCAGATGGAAAGCTTGATAAATTTTATTATTATGCCCAAGAGAGCACTGTTTGAAAAATATAATTGGTGCTTAGCAAATTGTATGCATACTTTAACTGCAATACTTTCCCCCTCAAATTTACTGCATTGTTTTCTGAATGGTAGTCAACTTGCAGAAGTTATGAGTCGGCTAAACATTTAAAAATAAGAACTCATAGATCATTCTACAACTATGTACACACTTTTAAAAAAGGATATGAAAATGGTATTTTTGGAAGAGGCATTATTTATAGAAAGGAATATTTATATTATTGGAGTGGAAAATAAGGTTGACTTAATTTACTTTCCCATCTATATAAATAAGGAATACAGACAAGCTGACCTAGAATTTAGTGGTCTCATAAAACAGCAGGATTTATATGTGGGCTGAGAAACTGTGATCATATATATGCCTGGCTTTATAGAATAAGCAACAGCAATAATAACAGCAATAAAAGAGACCGTAAATGACTAAAACACCAGAGTAACCAGAAATCTGACTGTGACCAACAATCTAACAGTTTCCCATAAAACCTTTTATCTTTATGTCTAATATATAAGTGAAACAGGGAAATCTGTGTTTTCTGGTTGAGGAACCAAATGATAATTTATGTTCATTACCCATTTTTGTCCCTATTTAGTAATAGAACCTCTCAGATTTTGACTGGGCACATTGCAGGCCAGGTAATGACTAAATTCCTGAGGTTGTTTGTGACTAGATGGGGCCATCTGACTAAGTTCTGGCCAATGGGATATGTGTTGAAGTGATCTGTGCAGCTTCTACCAGATGCCCTGTCCATGAAGGAACATACTTTCCACCTGTGTCTTGCTTGCTGGGTGTGGACGTGATGATGAGATTGAAACGATCCCCTTGGAAGCAGAGGTGGAGGCTGCATGTTGAGAATGGTGGAACTCTAAGACCTTGTCTACCATTCCTGGGCTATTGCATGAGAAGGAAATATGATTCTGCTTTGTCGAACCTTTGTGTTTTGTATTCTCTCTGTTATGAGAGCTTAGTTTGTGCCATAATTAATATAGACATCTAGTATTTTGTGTCCATTCTTTGAAGAGGGTTGTCAAAATGAGCAAATCCTCAACAGAGGCAGTAGAAGGAGAAGGATCCTCAAGTTAGGGTACTGTCCCCTCTAAATAGTGTTGTGAATAAAGCACAGCAGAAGAAAAGGGAAGAAGCTATTACTTCTGTATAAAACACTGGGGAAAGCTTCACAGAAAAAGTGACATTTGCACTGAGGTTTGAATAAGTTGGCATTTGCCAGCTGAGGAATACCTGAACCAACACTTGAAAAGATGTGGCTATAAATAAGGAGATTCTGGTGAGATTGAAAAAGTAATTTCATGAGGCCATATTTGCAAGATCACTGTATGCTTTGTTCCATAAGCAATGGGGAAGTGTCAGACAATTTGAATTATGGAGTTGAAAGGATCAAATCTGCGTTTAGAAAAAATACTCCAAACAGAAAAAATTCGAAATGGGGGAAAGTGGACGTAGGGTACCATAATTTCCAAAGTTTTGTCATTCACCTAATTTTTGTCAAGGATACTTTCTATCTGTCTATCTATCTATTTATCATCTATCATCTATCTAATTTACACTAAGTATATTTCAAAATTTGGCCTCAGTGTATTATTTTTGTTAACATGTAATAAAAACACATATCTTATTTTTGGAAGTTTATATATATATACTTCTTTAAACTATCCTGTGTATTTCCATAGTACACATTCTGTACTCAGGACAAATAATCAGCTGGTACACACTCTTATGGATTTTAAATTGTTAAAATATTAAAATACCTCCCAACAGTTATTAACCAGCTGATCCCCGAGCTCCTGATTGCCCCCGACCTCTACAGCTCTGGCTCCTGGTGCGCCCCTAGGAATCCAGGGCCTCTTCTCGGCTTAGCAACCAGTTTATTTCCAGGGCCCTGCACCACAGCTGACTTCTGCTCTGTTGGTAAGCCTAGGCATAATAATTAGTTCTTAAATATTGTGAAAGCAACCCTGAAAGCACATATACAAATCATAAATTATTTTGGCTATGTAAACAGCAGAAGGGAAGTAGAAAAAGGAACAAATTTGTGACACATTTTGTACATAAAATGTAGAGGATTTGGTGACTGATTATATGTGGGAATGAAGAAGAGGGAGTGTTAACAACCCTGGAGTTGTAGTTCATGTAAGTAGGTAGTTAATCCATTAACTAGAAAATGGATACAGAGGGCACACTTGAGGAGGGGAGACAGTAAGTTTGATTGTAGTAGTATGAAGACTGAGATGCTGTTAACACATCCACATGCAGGTGGCTCAGAGCTGGCTGGGTACATTGGTGTGCTGGTAAATGTTTAACAACTGACTCAAACAATAAAAGAGCTCTTTTTTTTGGGTAGATTTGCTGATTTCCATGGTATAAATACTTTCACCATGTCCAGTTCTAAGCTACCAGTGTGATATCACTAATGCCGAGGTGGGCAGAGATGGCCACACTCTGCCACATGAGCCCACTTCAGCCATCACTGGTTGGATATACAGCTTAGATCTCAGCATGAGGTCTGAAGACAGTTCTATAGATCTGGCAGTCAACATACTTACTGTGTGTGTTTTAAAACCTTTAAAATGTTTTGAGGTTTGCTTTTCACCCCAGCTACCTTCTATGGAAGCCCCCAATTCCTGCCAGGCAGCTCTTTCCTACAGATCTCTCTAGGTTCTGTAACTACTTCCTTCCTGCCCACTCAGGGCCAGGGCTGGTAATGGCATCCCAAGAACTGCTGTTGGTCCTGAGGCATTTCCTCATCTCTCACTGGTTTCCCTTAATCCTGCCCACACCTCTGTAAACTGTACTTCCATTGATCCTCCCTCAATCATGCCACTTCAGTGTGTCATGTGTTTCTTGCTGGTCCCTTATTGATATAAGCTCCAAGTGCTGAGTTCTGTCTGGATGCCCATCTTCTCACTGTAAACTTATTTAACTTGTTAGTGTGCCAGTGTTTTCAAGCTGGACTTTATATATCAATAGTTCAGTTTTCCTAATTATCTTTATTGGGGGATAACTAGTATGCCATCACTTAATGTACTGTTATTGGAAGCAATATTCCCCCTCACCTTTGACTTTATTTAAGTTTTGTCATGCATAATTTTTGTCTCTAAACAATCAATTCCTAATTTTGTATGTTTTGTATATGTCACTGGAGCCATACTGTATATAGGCTTCTGGGATGTGCCTTTCTCATTTTACATTGTGTTTTGATTGTAAAGCTGTAGTCCATTCACTGCTTGACTAATCCAAAATGCACCTTTCTACTCCATTGTTTTTCACTCTTCATCTTCATTTTTTTTAGTATTTTGGTCTCTGTGTCATTTTGGCTCTTCCTACATTTTATCTGCTATCCTTCGCCTAGCTCTCTTGTCTGACACATGTGACATGTGGTCTGGAATAGTTTCCACAGCTGTGCCTTTTGGGGCCTCCTCAAGACTTGTTATATTTGTCTCATGTCTTTCTTGGGGAAGATGGTCCACCCCACCCGTCTTGCAACTTCCTGCAAGATCCTGCCTTCTGGATTCTTTTTCTTTTATACATTTAAGTCAATACCTTCTTTCTCCCTATCTTGATAGTCAAAAACTTATTTAACCAAGAGATGATTTGAGGATGTAATGCAGTTGTTTCTTCCTTTTGTTTAGGGGGATTACAATATATTTTCATTGATAAAATGTATTATAAAAGAGGGAGAATATACTGGTTTGGAACTAACTTAATGTGATATTGGAAAGCTCACATGTATAAAACAGGTTAAAAGGGACTGATGATACTTTTGTAAAGGGAGTCATTGTGTGATAAATTTAGATTAGCAAGCTTCTTCAATGTATTTATATATAACTTGATTTATAAAAAATCAATTTACACTGCTGGCCAGAAGTGAACCTATTAAGTAAAGCACATTCCATCTGAAATTATATTTGGAAATACAGTAACTTTTTCCATAGTTTGTCCCTTACTTAATAACACAAAACTCTTTTTCTCCCTAGGGAACAAGGAAATAAATTTTGTGACTTTTAAGTTGCTAGCTTATTTTACTGAGAAGCAAAGATATACAGAGCTAAGAGAATTCAGAAAAAGCACAATGAAAACATAACTTTAAATAATTTCTAAAGGTGGCAGGTGTTAAATCTTAGGAAAGGATTATGTTGAGGGTGTTGAGAGTTTGAAACTCTTGAATGGAGAGACGCATGACCTTCTGACTGTTCTTGTATTGGTCCAAAGCTTTCCTTTGTATCTCAAATGTAGACAGCACAAGGAATCTATCCTGAACCCTCAGCAGCATAACATCCCCTCTCAGCTTGGTTGCCAGCCAAGAATTGCTTGTGAGTCAATGAGATAAAACTGATAACAAATTAGATTTAAAAAGGAATATGTATATAATCTGAATAAATGTACTTTAAAAAATACAGAATATCTAAGCAATCTAATAAATCTTCCCTAATCAGTGTACCTTCTTGACATAATCATTCAGTGACTCTTACATATTATAGATAAGGTTGCAAAACTGAATGCAAATATATTCTCAAAGCAGAAGTTGAATAATATTAAAAATTTTTTTTCAAGCCCAAGTTCTTTTAAAGTGTACTGGCAATTGAGATGCAGAAGGCAGAGAAGTTGAAGGGGGCTAAAATTCCTGGTTTATATAGTGGATAGTAAAAAATGCTATCTCACTCTTGATGGTGTTAGTATGGGAATATTGGTTAAAGAAAATTTGGGACTACCTTAATGATAAAAATCTGTAAACAAAAAGTATGTAATTCTTAACTTTCACATGACTGGAGTAGAAAAAGAATACTATAGACACAAAAGAATATCAAGGAAGCATAGAAAATAAATGCAGAAAACAAGATATAAGACCAAATATTTAAATTATGACAATAATGGTAATTAATGTATTAAAATCCTATTAAATGGCTGAGATTCTTAGTGTTACTAGATCAAAGGGTTAAGTATTAAAACGATTGTTACCTATATATTTTTTCTAAGTTCTTAGCCTGGTTTCACGATAGGGAAGGACTTCTCATTCATAAATATATTGGAAAATTCCATTTAAAGACATCAACAGTTTTGATTATTTATATAAAATTATTCTATAGTTCACATTTCATAATATCCAAAATTAAAGACAAATTACCAACTGAAATATCTGTAAAAAATATGAATGTTACAATTTCTAATATATAAAATTATTACAAATCAATGATTAAAATACAAAGACACTAAAAAATAGGCAAAAAGACATGACTGGAACACTCATGGTGGATAACCATAAGAAAATGTGCAACTCAATATTTATCATGGCAATGCACATATAAACAAATTACACATTTTCATATATCAAACTGGAAAATAAAAAATGGTGTTATTCAAGGGTGGTAAGGGTTTATGGAGATTGATACTATTTTATGCCATTGAAGCATTAACTGGTATGTGCTTTTTGAAAAGCAGTTTGCTGATTTGTATCAAGAATAGTTTCTATTCTTTCACTCAGAAATTTCTCTTCCAGGGATCTATCAAAAGAAATAAGCAGAGATGCAGACAAATGTCCACACATAGGTTACAGTAAGAATGTGTATTTTGCACAAATATTAAGGAAAAATTGGAAATGATCTTAATTCTTAAAATTAGGAGAATATTAATACAGATTATGGAATATCACATTAAAGACTATAATTAAATCATGAAAATTATGTTTCCAAATAATATTTCCCTGTAAAGGAAACCAGGAGACTAATCTTTCTGTAGAGTTTTCTCTAGTATCTTCTGGATATTTGTTTTTTCTTATTTCCTTTTATGTATTTTCCAAAATTTCTTCAATGATCATATATTATTTTCACAATTACCAACATTTTCATATAAATAATTAATATGCAGTTGCTCCTGTGAGGGCTCTTGTTTCTGTTTACTCAAGTGATAACCCCAGAAAATTAGTGGCAACATGGATGTCACCATCACTCACAACCTTCCCATTCAACCTTGTCCAACTGGGGGTGATGTGAACTAGGTCATTGTATGATCAACTTATCTATTATTCTCAGTGATGTCAGGAGAAGTAACTGAGGCAGTGGCATAATCAAGGATGGAGAAAAGTCCCACTGTTCCAATTTTTTTTTTGATTTCATCTTCTGACTTTCCTCTTTCCGCCATCTTAGATATCAGAATTTTGAGATGCTGTTATGCTGGTCATTTAAAATTGGTTCTGATTGCCATAATTACTAGAATCATGAAGTAGTCTGGGTTATGAGTCTTCAAGGTATTTTTGAGGTTATAAATAAATACCAACGCTTGAATTATTTTGATGATATGAGTCAGAGGAATCACCATGGAATCAATCACCAGAAGCAGAGCCTCTTGAATGGGGAGACAACTCCAGCTATCATCTTGTTTCACTGGGACCACTAATATTTGGTACAATTGGAATACTTTGCCAGATCATTCTGAAAGGGAAGCTTTATCAAAAATATATCAAACATCAGGTTGATTGCATTCAGTTGAAATAAAAATAAGACTTTGTTTACAATACCTTTTTTCAGCATCCTTTTCTGTGGATAAGGTGATGCGAAATGAACAATTTGACAGAATACTTTCCAAATACCGATCATGTGATTTCATTATGGAAATCATCCTTTAATGAGTAGGCAACCTGGGTAAAATTGAAATTCTGTTTCTTTTCCTTCTATTTCTCAATCCTTCCTTCCCTCCTTTCATTCTTTCTTACCTTCTTTTAGGTTTGGATTTAGGTTTGGGAAGGGCTGTCCCATTGCTTGGCAACATTACACTCATTTTCCAAGGCAAAAACTTCTCTACTTCCTTTCCTATCAACCCTCTGGGAAGAGTAAGAGCTGTTCCTTCTGTGCTCCTATGGGATTTTGGAAATGATGCTGGTATATGATTCACATTATGTCAGAGCTGAGCTGTGACTTTTCCAGTAGAGCATGGGCAGGGGCCATGTTATACTCAGTTTTATGTCCCCAGAGCTCAGCCCAGTGTCCAGCACAAAGCTGGTCCTTCGTAAATGGTGGAAGAGTTCTGTTTTTCTGGTAACACCATGCTTTTCAAAAAATTTAGACTATTTATGTGGCTTTGCTTGTAGGAAAGCTTCGAGAAATGGAAGAAGAAAAATACCAAGAGCTTTGCACTTCGCATTCTATTCCTTCTAGATATTTATATGAACTGGAAATAACCAATGCCCTTTAGAAAAACCAGCAATGATTATGCTAACAAAATAAACATGAAGTTTAAAAGTATATAGGAGTTTCTTTGTTAGATTTACTCTCCTTTTATCAAGTTTCAGAACTAATGTGAGCCCTTTGATGAACCTTAAATTATAGCTGAGCTTCTGACAACAGAATTTGTCTTTCTTGCAGGACTGTCTTTCCATACTTGGTCAACACATTTCCCTTAGGGCTCAGGCATCAGCTGTTTCTTCCCTCCATGAATAAAATAAATGAATACAAAAATATTCTGACAGATATTTATTACTTGCCTGCAAAAGACAAACCATGTTGGGAAATTATGTACATATAATTGACTATGATAGTATAAATATTTGTATTTGCATATTTCCATAAAGTTCCATAGCATAAAAATAACTTAATTAGTAGCCTTTGGGAAAATGTAGATATATACTGTTTATCCACTGAATGAATCTTGTGGTAGGACAAGATAAGAGGGAAAGAGATTGAGGTTAGTGACTAAGCCTACAAAATTTATCTTAGCCAGGCAGCCTGCTGACAGCCTGGCAATTGATTAGCACAGACATTTAAAGAATCTGCTGTAGGTATGAGAGAGCATAAGCAACCGCAGTAAGCTTAACAATACAAGACATTGTGGCTATTCTCTCCCACTAAGTTGCTAAATGGAGAATACTGTTTTGATGGGGAAGCTAGGGGAAGCATTGTATAAAACACACATCTATTGCTTGTGTAGTAAAACAGATTCCCTATTTGATTAGGTGTGATTTAGTGCTGCATAAGAATCATATCCTATTACTGTAGGACTCATAGAGCAGAAACAGGATATAGAGGGAGACAATGCCAATATTCTGCAGACATCGGGGTATAGAGGTCAGATTCCTTCCACAGGAACAATGAGAGAAGCTTCAGGGACAATGAAGTGACTTGAAGGCAAACAGTTATCACTTGCATGGGAGGGGGGTGACACAGAAAAGGAAGGGACCCTGAGTAGAAGAAAATCTCAACCCATACTTTTCTGTACACAGTGCAGAGGAATGATAAATTAATCAGATAATTGTAACAGATAATGAAAGGGCTTTTACCTAGGAAATCACTATATTTGAGGCAAATGATTTTTTCATTCCTCTGAATTTCTAGATAATTACATTTTTTCCACTTTATATGTGCATGCAATTTTTCCTCCTTTGTGGTTATCATAACTTCAGCAAGATGATGATTCTATGGCTGAATGCTCACCCTCTCCTTAGAAAACTGAACTGAATTGGTTGAGGAACTGGCAGACTGCTTATTCCAGGTATCCTGGACTGTTGTAACTTTGTGAGCTTTGAGAGCATATTTTCCTCCTTAAAAGATCTAGAAACTTGATGGGAAATTTATCCAGAGTTAATTTTATCCATTATGTTATTATTAATCAAATCATCATTTATTCAAAATATTGACAGACATTAATAAAATGTACTGGTTTAGGTGGTAGGATATAGCAGTGAATACAATAGGCAATCCTCTATCTCCCTGGATCCCATCTTTATTCACTTATTGGTACACTAAATATCTATGGGGAACAGAAAGTAATAGAGATGACTCAAGGTCTTGAGTTAGAATACTTGCAAACTGATCTCTATTTCTATTAAAATGGAATTTTTTGTTTTGTTTTTATGTAGTGAATCAGTATAAGATATTGGCCAATAATAAAGTTCAGAATTTGGGCTGCCAACATTCAAATCTCAGTTCACTTCTTACTAGCTGTGAGATTTTGTGCAGGTTATCTGATCTTTCTGCATCTAAGCTCCTAATTGTAAAATAGGGATGGTACTAAATTTGTTTCTGCTGTAGCATTCTGTGAGGGCTTAAAACAGGACTCAGTAAGTGTTAGCAGATGTTACGACAACTGATTTGCCCACATTTGGAGGTGTAAGGATCAAATGAGATTGAACATGAATCTCCAGGGAAACAGAAAAGCACTAGACACATGTTACTCATTTTACTCATTCATTTACAGATATTTAAGGAGCGCCATTCACTGTGCTCTAAGCTGAGATGGTGCTTACTTCAAGGAACTCACCATCTAATGGAGGGCACATCATTGAAGCTTATTGTGCAATATCATGGTTCAAGAAATGTTTCTTGATGCTACTGTTCAAAGAACAGGAGGTGAAAAATTTGAATCACAAGTTAAGTAGATTTTTAGAAGCTTACAGCTTAGTAAAGGAGAGGTATGGTATCAATAGATACGATGTGATAAAAACCGTCAGGGAGTTACACACAAAGTGCTGGTGGTGTTCAGGGACACGTTCCTGGCATGAAGGTTTGGGCAGGATGGTTGTTATTAGGAAAGAGAAATTTGAGTTAGGTCCTGAGGCTACATTATTTTTAAAAAACTTATTTCTCTATAATTTAATTTCATTGTGATCATACTTGAAAGAGGGACTTAAACAGCTCTTTAGGTATGCTGAATGCATGGCTGGGCTTACTGGTTGCTGTGCTTCACTATAGAGTGACTTGTGGGGAATAATAGTTCACTGGGGATCCTGCAAAGATAAGCAGGTCTTTTCTGTTGTGCCAGTTAATTCTCCAGAGAGAAATTCTCCAGTCTTTTGCTTAGGGTGTCAAAGCCTTACTTCCAGTGTTCTGGGAGCTCAGTGGATGGAAGCGTCTGGGACTATTCAGGAGAAGATCTTTCCTATCCATCTATTTTCAGCCTCTTGCCTTCTTCCTGCCCTCTGCTGTGCTTGGTTTCAGGTTCCTGAAACTCTGGCTCAATGCTTTTGGAGAGTAGTCACGGAAGGCAGACCGTTAGAGCTGTGCGCCCAAGATTCCTATCCCTTGGTTATCCCATCATCTAGGTACTGCTGTGAGGGAACTTCACAGATGAAATTAAGGGTATATCATTTGACTTTACAATAGGGAGATTATTTTGTATTTTCCTTGGTAGGTGCAATGTAATCACACAAGCCCTTTACAATGGAAGGGGAAGGCAGAAAAGATCTGGCAGAAGGGAAGTTACAGAGATTTGTGTTGTGGGAAGTACTAGACGTGCCTTGCTGGTAAGATAAGAGGATGATGCAATGAAGAATGTAGAGAGCTTCCAGGTGACAGACAGCAAGGAAATGGGGACCTCAGTCCTCCAACCTCAAGGTATTGGATTCTGCCAACAACCTGGATGAGCTGGGAAGTATATTTTCCCCAGAACTTTCTATTAAGTCTAATCAGCCAACACTTTGATTTCAGCCTGTGAAATCCTGTCAAGCTGACCTGGACTTGAAACCAGCAGAACTGTGAGGCAATGCATAATGTTGCTTTAGGCTGCTAAGTTTGTGGTAATTTGCTCCAGCAGCGATTGGCTATCAACCTACTAACAAGCTGCTTATGTCCTGCTGGCCTGGGGAAGGATGTAGTTGCCTGCTAACTGGTGGGAAGTGGGGAGTGTGAGGGGAGTGGAATCTCCTCATTACACAGATTTTCAATTCATCTTACAGGATTCAGTCGCACCCCTCACCCAGTCTTCAGAGGTACCTAGTGTCACCAATCCCCAAGCTTTTCTGGGGTCCTGCCGTGCAAACTGTCTTTCTTGCAGTTGACTTCCCATCTGTAGGCACTTACATCATTTCTTTCTATTGAAAATCAATTGCCACTCACACCCAATTCCCGCTTTTCACATTTTGTTGACTTACCTGTAATCATTTTTGTGATTACAAGGCAGTTCTCCCTGTCCTTGAGAATATCTTCCTTTAAGAAGCTTCTATGTTGTTATCTCAGTGGATTTTGGGAGCTGGGATGATGGTGGGGGTAAGTGTGTATAACTAATCTGCCCTATGAAATTTAAATCTTTATAGAGGATTATAATAAAAATATCTGGAAGAGAAGAAAGTTATAAAAGAGGAAAAATATAAGCAGACATGAGAGAGGGAAAGTTTGGGATATAAGCAGAAAGATTAAGTAGTTGGTTGCCCAGGAGAGCAGAAGGAAATAAGGTTGGAAAAGTTATTGAAGACAAATCACTGAGACTGTGAGAGCCAGAGGTTAAGGTATTTGGAATTGATTCATGGTCCTGGAAAGCTTTGAAAGTCTTTAAAAAGATATAATCAGAATTTTGCTTTGGAGTGACTAATTCACTAGCTATATATAGAAGGGTTAGGGTCAGAAGGAACTGGAGAGAAACTAACTAGGAGGTTCAGACAATGAGTTGAGAGTAATGAGTCTGAACCTTTACTGTCAGTGGTGGCCACTTGCACATGAGGCTGTTGAGCACTTGAAATGTGGCTCATGTGACTGAGGCACTGAATTTTAAATTTTGCTAAATTTGAATTAAAAATTGTACTCAGTTCAACTATTAGAAAATATTTCTATGTCTTTGGAACTGACAGAAATGGTGGCTATTGCCAGAGCATCCAAGCATGCAACTGAGCCTAACAGTATGGACTCCAGGTGTGGACAAGGCAATGGTGAGACTCTGGCAGCTCTATCAATATATGTAGAGGAATTGGGGAAAAATCGAGGCCCAAGGAAAGGAACTGAAAAGGCCCAAGCAATGTATCAGAAACCATTTCACTGGAATTGAGGACAGGCCCAGTCTTATAGGATAAGTCCATTGGGAAGAATAGACATACTTTGATGTGACCTGTGGGTCACACGTATTCAGGGCTTGGCTCTGCACATTTAAGTCCTAGGTCTGGTTGGCAGGAAAGAAATCCTAACACTCAGCAATTATGTCTGGGTACTGGTCCTCAGTGTGGAGAAAGCACTGATTTTAAAACCCAAGGTATTATAGAAGGAGAGGTATTAGCTAGAGACTTTTACTATACTTCTGAATTCTTTTGAGATTGTAATAGAGTTACTAATTAATAATGAGGTGTGACTGCCAAATGGTCAGATGTTCTTTTTACCTCCTCAATGTATTCTCTAATAATCAATAGGAAACTTAGGTGATTAATTTGGAAAGTAATATTGGAAATATATAGTAAGAGAAAACAGGATAAGATGGTTTTAAGAATTGTTTTCACCAGGGAGTCCAGTGAATCACAGCGTCCTATTAAATGGAAAAACTTTTAAAGAATTGGCATATGTTCTTCATCAGCCAGATAGAGAAACTTCTCCCCAAGCCGTGTTTTTGGATGGTAGAACCAACAGTTTCTCTACTCACTTCTATGTACATTCTACGAGTGCTGCTCCTTTTTGTTTGCAATGACTTTGCAACATCAACAGTCATTTCAACAGAATTTCATGTCATGTATTTCAACCTACATTGATCATCTCTTTAGTTGTCATATAAGGAAGTCCTTAGATTAGTCAGAACTAATGATATTATTGATGGTTACCATGGGGAAGGTTTCTTGCCGGCGTCTCATTTCATTCCTGGTGTGGGGCAGTGTTGACCTTCGTCAGCTTCATCACAGGGGGGTGACTTGGACAGGAGAGGCTGGCTCATGCAGTCTAACAGGCAGCATAAACAGTTCCTCTGGCTTGCAACAACAGTGTCTATTATGGAATATTTCCACTGTGACTCTGCTCCATATCATCTTCTCTCTGGGACCAAGTTTGATGGATCAGTCTCTCTCTGAAACAATGCCAGTTGTTTGGCAGGTGGACAAGAGTACACAGGGAAGCCCATACCTGCTCTTGAAGTTTCCAGTGGAAATGTCCCAGCTCCAGTGGGGCTCCTTTAAGTTTACTGGAGTGAGAAAGCTCATACAAGAAAAGGCAACCAATATCGGTCTGTCAATCACAGATGTCCCTTTGGAATGTCCTCACCCATTTATGTCTGTTGAATTGGTTTGTTGTTGTCTGAGATCTTATGGCACAAATAATATATTTTGATTACATTTGTAATCAATAAAAAGATAGTTTGATGCATTATAGAGTTTGATGCCTTATAGTGATGTTTCACTCAGGGTTGATATGATGAAGTTGTCTTCAGATGATATTTTGACCGTGAGGGAGGAACATAGTTGCTGCAAGAGAATACATGTGAACTGTTATGGTTCTATGCTGACGAGAACTTCTTTTTGTTGTCCTTCCTGATAGTATTGAAAAAACTGTATTTTTTTCCTGCCACCAGTCATAGGACCAGAACAGTTGGCACATACCAGGGCCAAGCCATGTTGCTGTTCTAGTGAAGACATGACCCCGGCAGCTGTAGTTAGGGCTACCATGTGGTCCCGTTTATGGTTGTCTCCCATCACCTGACATCATCTCCTGGGTTTATGCAGGAACTAGTGTGCACCCTTTCAGTTTTTGAGAGTGGCACAAATCTCTGATAATCCACTTGGCATTTGGTATTGCTTCTGATTTACTCTCTCAGTTGAGGAAAGGGCACTGTTGCAAGGATTTGGTTTGCTATCATAATGAATCTTACCCTGCAGATCAGCGATCTATTGGGAGGGTTTTGTGGTGGCTGTAAGTATCCATCCCAGTTATACCTCGGGGACTAGGGATGTCTCATGCCACCAGGGTGAATCCTCAGAGCTCTGGGACCTGCTGTGATGTGGGCATGGGCTCAGACTCCATTTACAGCTTGTCTCTGCCTGTCTCCACTTTAGCAGATGGGCCACAAAGACATTTTGGTGCCCTCGGTGTAGTGTCTCAGATCCTGTGTCCAGCAGCCTTTGAAAGAACTATTTTCCTTTCCCTGTTTGGTTCTCCTAGTAAGTGGCTGTAGGTTGCTTTGCGGAAAGATTTTGGGTATCTTAATTATATACACCTTCTGTGGTATTGCAGAGTTTTAAAGGGGTTTCAGATTTTCCTTTAACTGATGCTGGGACTGAAAACCGGCTCAGGTCTGGGAAGTGGTGACTTTCTGCATGATTTTCCTGCACAGCAGCTGCTCATCAGCTCTTGACCATTTTTGTTTATATAAGTCAAGCTATACCCTCACTGGCTGCTCAACTCATCTTGCTCTTAGAAACCCAATAGTCTGTCTAGTTCCTTGTTGCTATCCTAGATTCTGCCTGTTACAGTAATTATATCCATCTTGCCTCTGATGAGTAAGTGCAATACCTGGCCTCTGATGTTTCAGAAGAGTGTTGTTCACATTGCCTCCTTGACTGCAGGGAGCCAGGTTTCATAGCAACGTATCCATTGACCTTGGCTGCAGAGATTCTCAGCAATGCCAGTGTTCCCCTCATTAATGCATTCCCTATTGATTCAGTGAAGTGACTTGTTTTTTTTTTTCACTCCCTTGGGATCAGGCAGCTTACAGTTTCTCTGGTCTCACATAATAACACAACGTGTTTGCCCGCTGCCCTGAGCCTACACACCCCTTTTTCAATACTTCGCTGAGGCAGTTCTGGCATCTTCATATTGACTGCAGGTCATCAACACATCCAACCATCTGTAAGCAGTTGTGAGAGCCATCTTCAGGTGCATGTAACCACCTCACAATTACTGTGCTAAAGTAGTGGTTTTCAATTCTGAATCACTGTATCAGGATGCCCTGGAAAGTTTATAGGAATTCAAATGGCTGGACACCCAGCGTTTCTCATTTCATACATCTTGGTTTGGGCTTGAACTGCATCTCTATCGTGTGCCCAAGGATGCTGATGTGCGGGCTGGGGACAATACTCGTAGGACCATTCGGCTAGAACACAGGATGAAGTCATCACTCAGCCTTGGGGCCTAAGTTGTCCAAGCCCAGATTTACAGTGTTAAATGTGGTCTTCTTTACATGCTTTGCAATGTTGGTGACACAGATGGGCAGTGTTTGAAAAGTTCAGATGAATAAGAACTTACAATAAACATATTAAAACATACACTTTTGCTTGTTTATTTACAACAGCACTACACTGATGCATAATACTTGCTTTGAGGTTAGTTATGATTTTTCTGCTGCCCCAGCAGCTCCCATTTATATTCTCAGACAAGACACATGAGTGGCAGTGGTAAATGTTTCCCATGTCAGTGATGCCCGAGCTGTGCCTTGATGGGACTCTCCATGGCTGCTGCATTTAAGGGAGACTAGGCCCTTGATAGGCATCCTAGCAATTCATATTTAAAAGCTATAAGCCAGAAAATATCATTTCCCAAATTAAAATTTTGTTATATATTGAATTTTAAATATAATGTTTCAGTCACTGAATGAATTCCAAGATATTAAAATGAGCCAGAATAGAGTCTTTGAAGAAAACTGACAGGGATAAATTTGCAGTCCATTTAATGTATAGATTTGGCTTCTCACCCCAGCTTACCACTCCCTTCTCATAGGTGGAGGCTACCAAGATCAACTGCTGTGAATTTCAGATGTTCAGCAAGCTGTCAGATGCTGCTTAGATGTTTCCAAGGAAACAGCATTGCTTATCAGCAGTTGTCTCCACAGAATGACCAGCTTTAAATACACTATTTCCTAGATATAGAAGCAATCAGCTAGTGTTTGTACCACTAAAGAGCCCACAGACCTTATTTAAACTCTTCTGTAGGCAAGAATAAAGGTATCTTCTTAACTGGAAAACTAAATCCAATAAAATACTATATAATTTAGATTCCTGCCTTTTCAATACAAATGAAGGAATTGTGCATAAAACTCTTAAAATATTGAATAATCAAGTTTAGGCATAATATTTAAATTTTATTGATTTCTCCTGCATCATGGCATTACCTTAAGCAAGCTTAATTAAAAATTTTTATCTCTGAAACTTTATGACAATATTTTAATCTGTATAGCTGATCCCACATACAAATTCATTGCAACTCTACATCAAGCCTGGGAGCATGGGGAAAATTTGGGCTGTGGTTTCTAGAATCTTGAATTTTAGTAAAATCTGAGAACCTGTGTTCCTATACAATGTTTAAAATTGCCCATACTGGAGAAATTAAGTGTATCCACATTAGTGCTAACTGATTTAAATACACTCCTCTGACAGTGTGGGACACTTTCATCAGGGTCCCACAAATCTAGAAGCACATTTACCGGGCAGAAGATCTGCCCTGCAATTGCCAGCAGCCCCTGCAGGGTTGGATGGGTGATCTGCTTCTCTGTGAATCCACTGTGGGAGTGTGTTTAGATCTCACACAAAACGTTGAGAATAAATTTGTAGTAAATACATTTCAGCCTAATACTGATTGGTTAACCTTTAAAACCACCTTTTGTCTTAGAGGTTTTAACATTTTTTTTTACCTGTTATTTGCCAGAAGGCACACTACTAAGCAAGGTGAAAAGCCAGAAAAGCAAATGGTACCAAGGAGGGAAAATGGTTTTATACTAATTTTGTTTCCTTTCTAATTGCACCTAAAGTTGGTCTAATATCTTTAATGTGTTTGGGTTGTATCAAGGAAAAGTATGTTTAAGTTTGTAATTTCCAGGAGTTTACAGAATAGTTGGACCTTTAAACCTGTTAATATATGAGAAACAGAAAATAAGCGAGAGTTTGTAACTAAGAGCTGCCTGGCTTGATTCCGGGAAGGAGAGTCATGACTGCGTTTCACAGTAGCTGCTCCGTGTTGCATCCCCACCGGCACTGTCCAGGGTGCTGTTTTTCCATATCCTTGCCAACACTTCACATTCTTTTTCTAATAATAGCCCTTCCGACAGGTATAAGGTAATACGTCATTGCAGTTGATTTGCATTTTTCTGCTGATTATTTAAGAATCTCTTCATACACCTGTTGGCCATTTTATGTCTCCTTTGGGGAAATGCCTGTGAAAGACCTTTGTCCGTTTTTAATTGGGTTCTTTGTGTGCTTCCTATTTGTTTGCTTGTTCATTATTTTGCTATTCGGTTGTAGGAGTCCCTTAAATATTTAAAATATTGGCTCTTTATCAGCTATATAGTTTTTAAATATTTCTTTCATCACACAGATTTCCTGTTCATTCAGCTGACCATGTCCTTCACTGTGTAGAAGCTTTTAGTTTGCCGTAGTCCCTCTTCTCCATGTTTGCTTTTGTTGCTTATGCTTTTAGTGTCATAACCAAGAAATCACTGCCAAGACCAAGGTCAGGAGGGTTTCCCCCATGCTTTTTTGCTAGGAGTTTGAGAGTTTCAGGTCTTATGTTTGAATCTTTAATCCATTTGGAGTTTATTTTTGTGTATGGTGTCAGATGAGATTCCAATTTCATCCTTTTACTTGTGAATATACAGTTTTCTCAACTCAGTTTGTTGAAGAGACTATCCTTTCCCCATTATGTATTCTTGGAATCTTGTTGAAGTCTGTATGCTGTATATGTGTGCGTTTATTTCTGGACTCTACTCTGTTCCATTGGTCTATATGTCTGTTTTTATGTCAGTATCATACTGCTTTAACTGAATGTGTTTACAGTAGCTTTGAAATATATTTTGAAACCATGAGATGCAATACCTCCATCTTTGTCCTTCTTGCTTAAGATTGCTTTGGTTATTTGGGGTCTTTTGTGTTTCTCTATGAATTCTGGGATTTTTTTTTCTGGGAACAATACTACTGGAATTTTGGTAGGGATTATATTGCTTTGGGTAGTATGGACTTCTTAACAATACCAAGTTTTCCAGTCCATGAACAGGGGATGCCCTCCTTTTTATTATGTCTTTTTCAACTTCTTTCATCAGCGTTTTATAGCTTTCAGTGTACAAGTTATTCACATTTTTGGTTAAATTTATTCCTAAGTGTTTTATTCTTTTTGGTGCTATTGCAAATGGGATTGTATTCTTAATTTCCTTTCTGTAGGTCATTGTCAGTATACAGAAACACAACTAATTTTTGGACAATTGATTTCATATCCTGCAGCTTCACTGCCAGTGATGTCAGCACTCTGAGTGAGGTGAGACAGAAATCAGTCCCTCAGGCAGTATGCCAAAAGGTGCACCTGGGAAGTGTGCTCCACTCCCCTCTCCCTCATGGAGAAGAAGCCCCAGGTTCTGTGCCTTCTCCCCATTCATGAGAACCATGCCAGCTGCAACAATCTGTTTTCAGCTCTGGGCTCTGCCAGCTTAGTGGAGGGGCTCATGTGCATAAAGGCAAATTACCCTTCTTACTCATTTCAACGTAGCTGCTCTTTGTTTGGGTCTTGTCTGAGGTGCTGAAATTTCTTAACTGGATTCTGGCCTTGTCATAGCAGTATTTTGGTCCATATGTTGTTGTTAAGTCAGTGTTTCTGCTGGGGAAGGACGACTATGTCTATTTCTATTTCACCATTTTGCTGACATAAATAGTTGACATTCCCTGTGTTTGAATCCATACTCTCATTTAACTCATTCTGTGACTTGTCTCAATTTACCCAATATCTCTGAAACTTATACTTCTTATCTGTAAAATAATGATAATTGCTACACCTAACAGTAGGCTTTTGTGAAGATTTAATTAATTAATATCTGCTAAGCCATTAAGAAAGCAATCGGCATGTAGTAAAGTCTTGATAAATGTCAGCTGCTATTATTCATTTTATGATTATTATTTTAACTCTCTAAGCTTATAATATCACTGAATTTAATTACCAATCATATACTGAGGCTCAAATTGATATTTTTAACTTTGAGATTACTTTTGCCATATAGCTTTGCTTATTTAACATCACTTCTAACCTTGATGTATTGGGAACAGCGCTAAGGGCTGTACCTGGATCTTGCTCCTCTTTCTGCGGGACTTGCATCAATGAATGACATAATCATCTGCCTCATTCTACAAGCTAGAAATGTGTTAATCTTAACATCCTTTCCCTTTAACTGCCATAGAAGTCCTTCATCAAGTCCTCTTACTTTTCCCTTCCAAACAACTTTCATATTTTTGTTTTCTATTTGCAACATTACTACCTTGGTATAAACCACCATCACACCTTGTCTGAACTATTGCACTGATTTCCTAAATGCTCTCTTTGCATCTTTCCACTTAGCCTATCCATTTTGAGAACAGAAGTCAGAGTGATAAAAAGTCATATTTAATTATGTCACTTGCTCAGTTAAAACCATTAGGGCTACCTATTATTCTTATGATAAGATTTAAATCATTAAGATAATTCCTAAAATCTCGGTGAAATCTGGCCTGTCACCAGGCTCAACTTGCATTGCTCTGTATCCTACATCCTGGGCTATAGCCATACTACCCTTCTTTCAGTTCCTGTAATACAATGCAAATGATTTTGCTTCAAGACCTCTGCACAGTGCACATGCTGTTCCCTTCACCTGGAATCCTTACTACCTTCAGAAACACCTATAAATCTTTTAGGTCCCAGTTTAAATGTGATTTCCAATTAAAAATTTTCCCTGATACCCAAGTCTAGATCAGACTGTACTCACATTCTTAGTATACCTTATATTTACTTCTAAAATCACTTGTTTTCATTCTAGTAAAATAATTAGTTATGTACTTCTTGGTTTATTTTATTGGTTGAATGCTTTTCCAGATACAAGGTAAATTTTAGGAGGGCAGGAATTTTGTCTATCTTATTCATATTGTGTCTTCAGTATCTGCCTGATGTCTAGTGAAGAGGTTGCTCCTAATAAACATTTGTTGAATGTAGAAATAAAGGAATTGATGATATGATGCCTGAGCTGAATTTTGAAGAACATGTGGTATTAGCCATGTGGCTGGGGATGGAGAGGGCAGCAGGGAACCCTGGGCCTAAAGGGACACCGAAGAAGTGCAAGAGGTAGAAAGACGAGAGTGGCAAGAGACATGCTGGACATTCAGGCAGAAGAAATGAAAAGCACTGCATATGATTCTAAGCCATATGGATTTTACCCTGAAGACAGTTGGAAACTATAAAAGGAATTTAAATAGCTAAGTTCTAAGATCAGGGGCTTTGGCATAAAATACTTAGCAGGGATACAGAGAATAGATTGGGGAGAGGTAAATTTTGGGACAGAGAGACCAGTTAGGAACCTGTTAGACTAACTGACTTGAGAAACAATAGCATCCTGAACTAAGCTGGTTGTGTAGGCATGAGAGGCCATGAGTTCTGGAGATGTTAAGGGTCTAACTGAGAGGACTTCACCACAGCTGGGTTTGGAGAATGGGGGGAGGGGCTATGGATTAATCCTTGGCTTTTATTTTGGACAACTGGATGATGGTGCTGGAATTTATAAAGAGAGCAGATGATGTAGGAGAGGCAAATTTAGTGATGGTGGTAAAATGGTGATTTGCTTTTATATTGTTGTGTTTGAGGCATGTGAGAGATATCAGTAGAGCTGCCTGGTGATGGGTACAGGAGGTGGCTGATGTCATAGAAATGGATGCACTTATGCAAGGGGCAATGTAGAACTTCTTTTCAAAAAGCCTTTACTCAGTAAACACTCTAAGCCCTAGGAATATGCACACACATATAGAGACAAAATTCTGCATGCAATTTTAGGAGGTCTATAGACATCCTGAAGGCCATCTTTCTGTTTTTGCTTGAAAATAAGAAGAAAATAGAGGAGATAAGCTTGGGTAAATATAAAGTGAACAAGCAAGTCAAAGAAGGATCCTGAAATGGATTGACCTGAGCTATGGGTAATAATAAATAAAGAATTGTGCCAGAGAAAACAACACAGAAGTGAATTTAAAAAGGAATAAGCATTCAGGAGTCTCAGATGTTTTAGAAATGTACTGATAAGACTAAGAATAAGGTTTCAATGATGCTGTATGCATGGAAGCCCAATTGCCTCCAAAATTAATGGAAATTAAGGGAGTAGAACCAAGTGTATGATATTCTTTTCCAGAAACTTAATATTAGGAGCAAAGAAAGAGAAGGAAAAAGCCTGAAAAGGCATAGGTTTCAGGCAAGTATTTCTTTGGTGACTTCATACTTTTAATTTTTTAATTGCTGTATCATAAATATGTTTCTGCATTGAGAATAAAGAGCCACTAAAAAGTTATTTGAAGAATATTTAGACTTTTTAAAAAAATTCTTAAGAGACGACATAAAGGGTTCTAAAAATGGAGTTTTAGTGTCTGATTTATAATTTGTGAGAGAGTCAGCAACTTAGTGCTGCCCTACCATGCAGGTTAGGACTACTGGGGCCCTGCAGAGACAACAGCCGAATTGTCATGGGAAGTGTACAAACAAAGACTGGCAACAGCTGGTTCAGGTTAGTATACAGGGATTTCCCAATTAAGTGAGAAATTGAACTATGTGAACATCCATGCACCTTCCTCCTCTGGATGCTATGGTTCCTTCTTCAGGATTTCCTAGGGAAAATCAGGAAACCTTTTATCCTTCTTGTTTGAGAAAATTGGTGCCCTTAATTCAAAAAGGCAAGTTGCATTGCAAGCAGTATTTGAATAGTTGTGGGTTGATATGCCATGGGAGTTGTCTGTCAGATCTGGTTACAAAATACATGGGATACGTTAGATTTGATCAAAGGCGGTATGTCAGAACTTCTGCCTTGGGAATTTGCTAATGATGATATGTTGTTATTTCTCTTTGTAGCCATCTGACAACTTTTGGGATACTAGACTGATGTTTGCTGGTTTCACCTGAATTTTTAAAAAATAAATGATTCTGTACACACTTGCCCTCCTCATGTACAAAATATGAAAGTATCCATGATGTGAATGGCAGTAAGACTTCAAATGATTCCATATGTGTAAGAATTTGAGATATGTTCACAACAGAAACCTTGAAAGGTATGTTGGAAGCCTTCAAGAATATATTTTTGTCATGAGCAGTTTCAGAATGTGAGATTGCTAACACATCATTATGTATATGTTTAAAACATTGTTCTTTTAGGATAAAATACTCCAGATGCACCCACTGGACACATTTCAATACAGTTGACAAAGTAGAATTAGTAAATATTCCAAATTCAGAGTTTAATAAGTGAGTGACCCTAAATAGCAGAACTCATTACACCAAAAGAAGAGAATGTAGTATCTTCCTACTTTTATTTTATGTCTTTGTGTGTTTGGATATATATGGGTGCTGGGAAATAACTCTATAAGAGGAAGAGCACCAAACAGACAGAGGTCCTACTTAGCCCCCTTCTTATAATGTAGTTGGCTTACCTCTTCTGCTGAATCTGAGTGCCAAAATGATGACAAGCATCAATCAGATCTGTCCAGTGCAAGCATCTCCAAGTGGCATATCTGGCTCCATGCTTCATAAGAACAGCAAACAGGTTGGTTAATGAAAACTAAAAATCACATGATGGTGCAAATTTTTTCATATAACCTCTGAGTGCTTTTGATAATAACTACCATTCTCTGCCCATGAATTCTCTCTCAGTAATTGAAGCCCATATTCAGGAGTAATTAAATTAGCATTGTGGGTCCTTGCCTTTCAAGGAATTGTTTCTGTTTCTTCCTCCCATCTTATTTTTATTATTGGACACTTTTATGGGCTGAATTGTGTCCCCCCAGACTTGTATGTTGAATTCCTTGGTCATTCAGGGTGTGAGAGGTAATTAAGGTTAAGTGAGATCATTGGTATAAGCTGGCATGACTACTGTCTTTTCCAAGAAGAGGAGAATAGAGCACAGGCATATGCTGGGAAAGACCCTGTAAGACGAAGGGAGAAGGAGGCATCCAAATGAGACCAAACCAGTTGATGACTTGGTCATGGTATGAGGACCCTCCAGAACTGTGAGGAAATACATTTCTGTCATTTAAGCCCCCAGTCTTGGGTACTTTGTTACGGTAGCCCTAGCACACTAATACAGTGCTTCTCAACCTTACACGCACAAAAATAACATGAATTCTTGTTAAAATAGAGATTCCTGAGCCCCACCATCAGTTTCTGATTCGAGTGTGGAGTGGGGCCCAAGAATTTATATTTTCCACCATCTTCCAAGGGGCATGATGTTCCTAGTGGGACAATGCTTTGGGGAGTAACTCTGCTTTAATAAATACAAAGGTAATAAATGCAAAGAGTAGTAAATAATCTTCCCCACTAACATAGTTACTAATCATTAATTTTTCAGGAATTTCGTAATTCTATTGTTAAAGACATCCCTCCTTGAAGCTGGCAATGGAGGGAGCCTTTACATTGCAGAAACTGGCAAATGCTACAAAACAAGGTTTTCATTGCTGGAGAGCTGGTGAATGAGTTTATTAGATATCTTTTCAAAAGTTATGGGAGGTAGAGAAAAGCTAAGGGCATGGGACTGTAGGGAATCCCCTGAAGTGAGAGAAACACATAAAGTAAGAAACACAAAATAACTAAATACTTACATCAAATGACTTCAAAGAACCTAAGGTCAGAGATTTTATTACTGCATTAATGATTCTAACGGACCACTTTCAACCAGGTGGGTTGGAAAAAAAAAAAAGGCATTTGAATTTCAGTCACTGCCCCATACTCACTGGCTGTTTGGGTGTACTATTTAACTATTTGCTTTTTTAAAAATATAAGATATAGGTGAATAGGATCATTTGAGCTGCCTCTTCCATTTTTTGAGATTTTTGAGTGTGGCAACCTAATGAAGTGCCCATTTCCCACTCACTCAAAGATCAACTTCTTTTTTTGAGGCTCAAAATCCTTGGATCCTCATGAATGTGCAAATTCCTGGGCTGATGGGACCATAGACCTATCCTAATTACCGCTCAAGCTAGTTGTGAAGATTAAATGAGATGATGTACTAACAGAATGTTCCAAACTCTACTGACTCTACGAATGCAAGGTCAAATTAATATGAACTTGTGTTTGGGGAGTTTTGGCTGGAATGTGGTTAGGGAGGTGTGGCGTTTCAGTAGGGAAAGCAGGAGCAGTGATCTGCATAGGGCTGTACAGGATTGGTGTGACTATTCTTGACATACCTTCTTGTTTGTGCAAGAAATGGAGATGTGAACTTCAACAACTTAGTTTAGTAAAATTCTGGAGAAATTCCTTTCTCAGAGACTCAAAATAAGCTCACATTATATTTACATTACTTTATATTAATTAATTCATTATTGACATTAATTTCTTCACTATTCATTCTTTCAACAATATTTATTGAGCTTCTACTATATGCCAGCCTTGAGTTATATTTGAGGCAAGAACCTAAGGCAGACATGTTTCATATTCACAGGGTGCTTACAAGTGTAGAGAAGGGGAAGATTAAAGGGTATTTGAAAAAAAATTGTGGCATTTTACTGGGAAAATACTTGTATTGTCTCATAGGATTTGCTATACCCTGCCCGCCACTCCCTAAAATACAGTATGGTTTCTAAAAAAAGATGCAGTTATTTGGAGCAAGATAGTGAATGATCAGTATTTGGGTAGGTATATGGTACAGAATAATTATATATACTGGACTAATTGTAGTAGCTGTGTAAGCACTACAATTAATTTTGTTTAAGTGCAAACTGCAGAGTATCTCTATTCAAAGACTTAACTGACTAAGCCTGCCTCTTAACAGTAGAAAATCACAGCAATTACCTGGAAAATAAAGACCCCAAAATAGCCCAGTCAAAACAGTCTAAACATTTGAATGATTTTGTTTTGAAAAAAAAAGTTCCTAACAGTGTATAGTTTATTTACTTGTAAGATTATTAGAATGGGACATTTTCATGGCATAGAAGAAAATTTAGAAGGCGTACAACTGAAATATTGTAAATCAGCAAACACATAACTAGAGCCCAAGTCTGTATAAATCATATTTTTATCTTCTGTATCTTATGATATTTGATATCTTGGGGGCCTCATCGACCAGAAAAAGATGGGCCCTCCCAGGACTAGCTAATTCCTACAGATAGTAAATGACTTAGCTGTGAGTGTCCTTTGATACGCAAAACCAATCCAGAGCCCATACTCTGAACCACCTCCTCTGTCTGGTTTCTACATTCCAGGAGGCACTGTTCCTGTGCCCTTATCATCCCAGGGCTGGGTACCAGACAGGACTTCTCAAGTCCAGCCCACTGAAATCATTCAAAGTAGCCAATCCTAAACTGTTAACTCTGCCTGTTCACCCCATTCCTACCCACAAAAAAAACACAATAAAGGCTTTTGCTCCTGCTTTGTCCTCATACCTCCTGCCTCCTGCCTCCTGACTGACCCTGGTGCTTCCCCATGTGGCCCTGCATAACACAGCATACTCCCATTTGCTTGGGAACTGTGAACAAGAAATTCCTATCAAGGGCAGTTTTCTCCTGATCTGTTGACCTAATAAAAACAAAATCACACGTGCACTTGAAACAAAGTCACAGGAACACAGTAGTGATCTCAGGAGGAAGTCAGAGGTAGGATGAGGTAGAAACATCTTTGGTTAAGTAGTAAATAATTGACGAGGGAGTGATCAGTTAAATAGAAACTGTCTGATAACAGAATGGAGGTGGCAGAGAGGAAATGTACATGTGGATGATAAATAATCAAAATGAAAACCAAGTCAATTCAGACATCCACATATGGCCTGTATCTGACAGCTGCAAAAATTTTCCACCTGCATATTGCTCAGGCAAATCTTGAGAAAAGGACATTTCTTTTTTTAGCAGTTCTTCTTAATCCTGAGTGAATTAACTGATAATAGAGATCCATCTAGAAATATTTGATAACAGCCAGTGTGCACTAAGTACAGCTGACTTTGCGAGTGTGGCTATCAGGACAGCACCCACTCCCCTGTGCTCCAACAAGTACCTACCACACAATGTGCCCAGTATTGTTTTTATATCATCACCAGTGATAACCGTTTGATACTTACAACTATGCTATGAAGGAGGCATAATAATTACCCCTTCTCCTACAGATGAGGAAACTGAGGCATAGAGAGATTATACACAAGTGTGGGTACATTGCAGAAACTTGTTATGAACTCGCACATTCTGAGTCTAGTTCCCCTTAAGCCCTGGACTCTACTGCCTCGTCCTTCCTTCCACCTAGCTGATACCCAAATTTCAAATGCCAGTGTGTTTTCTGAAAATTTCCTTCTGCCATCTTCTTTGTATTTTATATGACATGAGGCACTCTTCTGTCATAGCCTGTATCAGCTTGCAATGGTTTAAACAGATTGCATTTGTCTTCTGCAGTATTCCGGATGGAGGTTAGAGAGTGTTACTCAAGGATATCATGGGGAAGCCTCTCTTTTTCACATTTCTACACAGCCACTTTTAGATACAGGATTTTGTCCTCAGGTTTATTTCTGCACCATTGTGTGATGGCTGCTGCACTTCTGGTATTTCTTCCACATTCTTGAGAACAGGGGTGTGGACAAAAAGGCAAGGAATTAAAGTGTATTTTGAGAGAGATTTTGACTCCTTGTTCAGGAAGCAATAACTTCTCCATGGACCACTGCCTTTATCTCACTGCCAGAACTATATTGCATGCACCTCAGGGCAAGGGAGTCTAGGAAATCAAATATTTTTAGTTGACCACATTGCTGCAGCAATTACAATGGAGAGACTTAGTAAAAAAAGAAAATGAGTATTGAAAATAGGTAGGTCTACACATAGAGTTCAACACTGTGCATTCTAATTATGCATACCAATTTGTCTGTCCTGGTAGATTGGGTCTGTATCATATCTAGCCATCTCTCCTCTTCATATTCTGGGATTAGAACTCTGCCTAACATACTGCAGGAACAGCAAAAGCTTATTGAATGAACCACAGTGATTCCTGATTTGCCTTTAAAGTCATAGATGTTTATTGTTGTATCTCAAGCCAGGGCTTTGAAATTTTCAACTCAAATTTCATTGTGAGTCACTTTCTACTGCACTGTATGTCTTTTTAGAGATTAGAAAAATACACAATGCCTGAAAAAAATTATATGATCACTGAATTAGGAACTGCCAGAGCACAACTCCGATATTGTTCCAAAATGAATACACTTGGCATTGCTTTTTAGACAGGGCCACAAAGAAAACAAATGCACACAGGCTGAAACAGAAAGGGAGCTCATAGAAAGAGATACAGTGGACCGTCCACCTGCTACTTTGGTTTATGCCTTTGTGATTCATGAGAAAGAATATGGCTGTGAGGGTTAAAGGTGAGGATGGTCTGTGCTTTCCTGGGAATTAGGTTTGTGTAGACTTCATCTAAAAGAAAGAATTAATTAGATCTCCCATTTCCTAATCTGCTAGGGGAATTTTGTTTTCTTCTTTTGTTGATATTTTCTAAAAGGCGAATCACCTGAAAAGGAAAAATTAAACTGTTGACAAACTATTGATAAAATATTGACAGAAGTCTAGCTTTTAGTGAAATCAATTTCTGGAGAGGTGAAAAGATAAAGTGGAATCTAGGCCTAAGCAGTGGTATTTCTAAGTAGACTTGGCATTCTTAGAGAAGAAAATTGCTCTGAGTCAATGTGACCTCAAATTTGGAAGGAAATTCTGTGTGTTTGAGGCTGTCCCCGCAACTGCCTCCGCATCTTCCTTTCCAGGCAACAGAAGGTAACTTTTCACCAGAAACCCTTTGTTTTTTCACACATCTGTTTGTATAATAGGAAGTGTTTCTCATGCCACTTTTATATAGTGTTTCATTTGCATTAAATGAGTCTCCTTCCATGACTGTTTCATGAATTTTATAAATGTTCATTTATATCAGAAGACACTTCAGGAAGCAATAACCTCCCCATGGACTACTGTCTTTATCTCACTGCCAGAACTATATTGCATGCACCTCAGGGCAAGGGAGTCCAGGAAATCAAATATTTTTAGTTCAGTCAAATAGTTCAGTCTTACATGTATTTTCATAATTAAAAAAACTTTGTTAATAAAGTGCTAAAGTGATTAATCTGATCACTCTCCCCATTGGAGTCATGACTTGATAAACATTTTCCCTTAATAAGTAAATACTGAAGACAGGTTACTATAGTGATATTTAGTCATTATAGCTTAAGTTCCCTTTTGTGGGTTGTGTTGGGGCTGTGCTGATGTTGTCTGCCACTCCAGATGTAAGGTCCACCCCTTTCCACCCTGCCCTGTAGTCAGGAAGACTGAGTTCTCTAGATTGCATCAACCATGTCCTTGGGGAGGGTTCGGGGTGGCACTGGGAGGAGACCTGAGAGATGGTAGATGAAGAGAGGTTGGGAGATCTGTTCCCCTGGTTCCTTCTCTGCCCGGCCAGGGTCTGGCATGCTTAGCTCCTCTCCCCTGCAGCCATAGCTGTTGCCATGCTCTGGTAACTCCTTCCTCCTCTTCCCTTTGCCCTTTAGTCCTTAGACAGAGGAGAGCATGCAACAAGCAGTTCTTAGCTTTGGGAAGGGTCAGCATCCTTTGTTTTTTTCCTTCAGTTCTGCCCACCTCGCTGTGAGCAGCCCGTCCATTAGACCCTTCAGTCCCCAGTCTGAAGTGTGCCATTGGATTCTTGCTGTGACCCCAACTGATAAAAGTAACACCCTATTTTACCAGTCCTGTGCTTCCATAAGGGGTCCTCAGTTCCCTTCCCGAAAGGGATAAGTGGATACATATTTCAGGGCCTGCTGTCTCCCCACAAGAGGAAGAGTGAGAAAAAGCATCAGACGTGAGCATTGTCTGAGTCTTCCTTGCTCTTGCTTGGGGGTCAGCCTACCCACCAGCAGCCTGTGTGTTCCCTCTCCTCCTTCCACTGGGAAGCTCCCTGGAATTAGGCTTCTGTGCCCTACAATACCTGTCACTGGGCACGAGTACATTTTATGATGCATGGTTTGGGGTCTTATACCCAAACTACCTTCTTTGGTCCAGCTTTACCATAACAAAATGATATTTTGGTCTCTCTGTTTCCTGTGTATATTATTATCAATTTGTTCAGAATCTAGAGGGAAGGAAAAGGTAACTGAATTGATTCACTCAAAACCACAGTAATTGAATTTTTATATGGGGAAATAGATAAGGAGATATTGCTAAGTTTATTTCTTGTCTCCAAACCTTAGTGATTTCTACAAATCTATTTTGTTGGTAATTAAGTGGCTGTACCTATCCATGACCACTACCCAAATTTACTACTTAAGACCTACCATTTCACTTTCATATTTTTAAAGCTGAGGTTATTAATAACAACATTAAGATGATGAAGGAGAAAGCTTTAAGGAGTATTAATATCCTAGAAAGTTATTTAATGTTTTTATTCCATCAGGCAAGTTGGTTTTGACTAATTAAATCTGTCACCTTGGGTTTTGGGCAAGCTAAGTAACCTCTGTGGGCATGGGTTTACTTGCCTATTCAGCAGGAGGTTTAAATTAGTGGAAGACATTTTATTCAAAGAAAATCAAATATGAAACATAAGTACATGAAAGAAATTCAACCAACATCATATTACTAAAAATGTATCATATTATTGAGCATCAGGACTTTTTTTTATGCAAGTAGAATACAAACATTTTTAACCCTTCTTAGGAATGACAACCATATTCCTGTACAAGCCTTTGCTTCCAGTTTATTTTAATATTTTTATTTTGGTTGAGCAATATCTAGAAATGTCTGATTTCTTACAGGTGAACAGTTGCAAATGGCAGAAGCTTTTATATATATATATATATAAAACTTTTAATTTTGTTATCATTAATATAAAATCACATGAGCAACATTGTGGTTACTAGATTCCCCCCATTATCAAGTTCCCACCACATACCCCATTACAGTCACTGTCCATCAGTGTAGTAAGATGCTATAGAGTCACTACTTGGCTTCTCTATGCTATACTGCCTTCCCCATGCTCCCCACCCCCATGTTACTTGTGCTAATCGTAATGCCCCTTATTCCCCTTCTAGCCCCCTTCCCATTCATCCTCCTCAGTCCCTTTCCCTTTGGTAACTGTTAGTCCATTCTTGGGTTCTGTGAGTCTGTTGCTGTTTTGTTCCTTCAGTTTTTCCTTTGTTCTTCTACTCCACATATGAGTGAAATCATTTGGTACTTGCCTTTCTCTGCCTGGCTTATTTCACTGAGCATAATATCCTCCAGCTCCATCCATGTTGTTGCAAATGGTAGGATTTGTTTTCTTCTTATGGCTGAATAATATTCCATTGTGTATATGTACCACATCTTCTTTATCCATTCATCTACTGATGGACACTTAGGTTGCTTCCATTTTTTGGCTATTGTAAATAGTGCTGTTCTAAACATAGGGATGCATATGTCTTTTTGAAACTGGGATCCTACATTTTTAGGGTAAATTCCTAGGAGTGGAATTCCTGGGTCAAGTGGTATTTCTATTTTTAGTTTTTTGAGGAACCTCCATACTACTTTCCACAATGGTTGAACTAGTTTACATTCCCACCAGCAGTGTAGGAGGACTCCCCTTTCTCTGCATCCTCACCAACATTTGTTGTTCTTAGTCTTTTCTATGTTGGCCATCCTAACTGGTGTGAGGTGATATCTCATTATGGTTTTTATTGGCATTTCCCTGATAATTAGTGATGTGGAGCATCTTTTCATGTACCTGTTGGTGATCTGAATTTCTTCTTTGGAAACGTGTCTGTTCATATCCTCAACCCATTTTTAATAGGGTTATTTGCTTTTTGGGTGTCGAGGCATGTGAGTTATTTATGTATTTTGGATGTTAACCCCTTGTTGGATATGTCATTTACAAATATATTCTCCCATACTGTAGGATGCCTTTTTGTTCTGCTGATGGTGTCCTTTGCTATACAGAAGCTTTTTAGCATGGTGTAGTCCCACTTGTTCATTTTTTATTTTGTTTCGATTGCCCGAGGAGATGCCTTCAGAAAAAAGTTGCTCATGTTTATATTCAAGAGATTTTTGCCTATGTTTTTTTCTAAGAGTTTTATGATTTCATGACTTACATTCAGGTCTCTGATCCATTTTGGTTTACTTTTGTGTATGGTGCTAGACAATAATCCAGTCTCATTCTCTTGCATGTAGCTGTCCAGTTTTGCCAACACCAGCTGTTGAAGAGGCTGTCATTTCCCCATTGTATATCCATGGCTCCTTTATCACATATTAATTGACCATATATGCTTGGGATTGTATTTGGGCTCTCTAGTCTGTTCCATTGGTCTATGGGTCTGTTCTTGTGCCAGTACCAAATTGTCTTGATTACTATGGCTTTGTAGTAGAGCTTGAAGTCAGGGAGTGTAATCCCCCCTGCTTTATTCTTCCTCCTCAGGATTGCTTTGGCTATTCAGGTTCTTTTGTGGTTCCATATGAATTTTAGAACTATTTAGTTCTTTGAAGAATGCTGTTGGTATTTTGATAGGGATTGCATTGAAACTGTAGACTGCTTTAGGCAGGATGGCCATTTTGATGGCAGAAGCTTTTAAAAAATTATTTATCCATGTTCTCCTTATAACTTATGCCTTATAAACTTTTCTTTAAGCAATCCTTCTTTAGTTTAAGGTCAAATAGGTCATAAAGTTATTATCTTTTACTTTCTTCCAAAAGTTCTAAAGTTTTGGATTTTTAACGTTTTCCTTTAATTCCCTTTAATTTTGTTGATCTCTGGAACCCCATTTTATTTTGTTTAACATAGATGCCATTTCCTTACCATCAATGGTGAGTAATCCATTCTTTCCACTATCTGCAGTTCACCACCTGGGAATCTTGGTAAAAATTGTGGTCTGGGCTTTGATTTACTTCAGCACAGCTAGGCTTCTGAGTTCTTTATTACCAATATACACTAATGGTTGAAAACAACTGTTCTAAATAAGACAAGTGTCCATCCACATGCAACATGTTCAGATATTTTTGCTTCTTTAGTAATGATTTGACTAGTTTTGCCCTTTGCTCTTTTAGTTAATTAAAAAATAGGTTTGCCAATTTTATATATTTCCATTGGGACTTAGATGGGGACAGTATTAAATCTACAGATTATTTTGTAAAAAGTTGTCTAAAATTGCTCTCTCTTCTTCCTTACATGATCCTGTGTAAATCAGGTTTTGCCTCACCACTCCACTGGAAAATAAACTAACATACAGCTCTTGTTAACAACCATGGTCCGTATTTTCATTATAAAACATATATTTTACAAATATATAAATATATATAAAATATATTTTATATATAAAATACATGAAATATATTCATCTAATATAAATAAATTATATGCATAAACATATTTGTATAATGTAAATATACACTTTTTTTGTTTGTAAAATATGTGTTTCATTAATAAGAAATTGTATGGAGGGGAAGATACTCTGTGCATCTCACATTAATGTGTTGGTGATGAGAACTGTGCCACTAAAGGAATTGGGAATTGACTAAGGAACTCTGTCCTCAAATTCATCTGTCCCACAAATGCCAGCAATCACCAAAGCTTGTGCATGCTCAGAGTATATATAGCAATTCATCCATGTGAATCCAGAGTGAATAAAGAGCTTACGTTGCAACAGGGCAAATATTCTCACAAAGTGATTGATTTCCAGAAAGGAGTCAACAAGAATATTGATTGACTTGACAGTTCTTTTACCTCTCAAGAAAGAAAAGAAAATGGTGCTTTAAACTGGAATGTTGAGAAACACCATCAATCTATACCATCAATCTTACCTCTCTGTCTGCCTGCACACAGATTAGAAAACATACTAACCAGGAAGACAATTTTCTTGAGTTGTATACTCAGTCCACACATCTCATGAGGAATGGCAAGGTGGTCACCATGTACATTCAGTTACCAGCATTGCCACTGAGTTTAGGCATCTTTCTAGTCCTGATTTCTTTCCTAGAACATATAGAGAAGATGGTGTAAGAAGCAAAAGAAAATAGAGAGAACACTTATATTTTCTCATTGTTTTCTTCTTTTAAAGCATTTTGCACACTGACCAAGAGGTTGAAACATGTATAAAATAATTTAGTAGATTAATCTGTTTAAATTCCAATTCTGTCACTTATGAGTTACAGGATCTTAGGATAGTTGTTAAAGCATACACCTCATTAGAAAAACAATAAGATGATTTTAATAATAATAAGTTCTTCAAAAGGTTGTTACAAGTGTTACACTAGAAAACACATGTCTTAGCTTTGGGCAATGTTTTCCAAACTGTTCCTCATGATTCATTTAGTATGAAATCATTAGAGTGGGTAGCAACCAGCTAAAAAACATGCAAATAGAAAATATCAGAGTGTATCACATTAATGAAGGTATGTACTGAATAGTGAAATTTTTTGCTTCAGTTTCTCATATACTTGTACATGTTCATACATATATATGCCCTGTTACTATGAAAAATGTATTTCTTACTACAGGTTGAGGTAAAGGAAGTTTGAAAACACTAGTATAAGACAAAGTAGATAGTCCATAAATATTAACATCTTTCTTTGTCTTTTTTCTTTTACCTTTTACCAGCCTTCTGTACTGGAATTTGGTCACAGTAAGTTCAACTGACGCTTGGAATTTATGAGGGTCCAACAGAGCCCCATTGAGCTGTGGCCACTGGGTAGGCTCCCAAGCACTATCACTAGTAGCCTCAGAACATGTGGGATATAAATTGAACCTTAGCAGTTACAATTTACTACATGTCAGAGGTCACCAAGGTTTTCATTATCTTGGTGGAAAACTGAATGTCCATAACACATCTGCCTGAAGTATATATTTGCCCCAAATCTAGTTTTCAAGTCATTATATTAGGCTTCACATCAATTATTGAACCTCTCTAAACCTAAAGGTTTCATCTGTTGTATGGGGATAATGTTATTTTTCAGTAAACATCGAATGAGTTAACATGCAAAAAGTATTTAGCACATAAGAAGCATTCCACAGAAGTTAGCTATTATCTCCCATTAAGGGACTAGAGAAACTGACTCTGAGATGTAGATTAAAATGCAGGAGGTGTTTTGGGGCCTGCTTTCAGGAACATCTGTAAACAAACGAAGGCACAAGTGGGCAGAGGGAGAAGTGTGCAGTTGCGGTGGAGGCCCGCGGTGGGGCTGAGAAGCCCAGTCAGATTGTCCTAAACTGAGATAAGGGCATTAGATCTCTTTAGCCTGGCATCAGACTGAGGTAATCTTGGGTAGGGTAACTCTCTTTGTGGAGGCAAAACCCCAGAAAACAATTCAGTGGAGAGAAGCCAGCAGCCAGCTCTCCCAGCAGCTGTGAGAATGAGCGCATGTCTGTCCTGCAGGATAGGGAGTCCCCCGCAGACCCCCGCACTCATCCATGCAGTCCTTGGCTCCCCTTGCTTTACAGAGAGGTACATCCCATCTGGATCAAGCCTCCAGGACTCTTGGGGATTGCTTTGCTATGGGAAACATGTAAGAGGAAGGTTATGGGATAAATGCAATTCTCACTGCTGCAGCCCTCTGGAGGCTGGGACTGAACTCAGCTCCCTCCCCTCCCCCACATGCACTGTCCCTCATCCTCAGCCTGCACGGCTCCTGGTCTAAGTTGCATACCTAGTGGGCAGCCCAGATCTTCACCCCTGGTGTCCATGCCCATCTCAGGTCAAGGCTGTTTTTCCTGTCCACTTACCATCACCACGGGACAGGAGAATGCCAAGAAACAGGCCCACGGCCATCTGGGGGGTAAGTGCATTTTCCCTGCCTCCTTTATGTGGCAGCCTCCTCCTGCTGCTCAGCACCCAGCCCTGCCAAAGTGGTCACTCCTTTCCTTGTTTGCTGGACTCTTGACATGAATGGATTGAAGTGATTTGGCAGGAGTTGTAGCTCAAGGTTTAATGGGACGCATACTCCGTCCTCTGGTTGAAGCTTTCCTATCTAGAAATCAGGACCTTTAGACCCATGCAGTTCAAAGGTGTGGAAATGGGAAGCACAGATACTCTCTGAGAACAAGGTCCTTCAGATGCAGAGGCCGACATTATAGGACAAAAAGCACAGATTCCTCAAATGGATCCTTGGGAGTGATGTTGAGTGAGGTCATTTCAATTTCCAACTTTTGGTTCCCAGATGCATATATCCTGCTGACAGGGGACATAGCACCAGGCCTCATAACGGTCACCAATTTAGGGTGTATGAGGTATGCTGGAGTGTATGAAAGGTGGCCTCCCATCCTTGCAAGCCATCATCCCAGGCCAGTACCCCTGCAGTGTCCCCAAATTGCCATATTTCTGCCTAGCGAGCCAGCTGCTGCTCATGAGCATGGCATGTTCTAGGACCAGCGTGTCTCATTATGTGTCCACACCATTGCCTGCTTACTGTGAAGTGGGTTTCTTGGAGGTATATGGGGTTGCATGTCAGTGGATCAAACACAATGTAAGTACTTTGATAATGGTGCTAGCTGGGGCCATTGAACAGCCACCAATCACCTGCCACCTCAATTGAGGGTTTGCCTAAGAATGCAGCCAATATGGAGGAAAGCGAGGCAGAAATGGAGAAACATCTCTGATGACATTGTTTGAGCACTTGGTTTTTTAGTGCTTGAAATAAGCTCTCCCTCGAATTTCAGCTAAATGAGCTGATACATCACCATTATTATTATTTGAGTTGGGCTTCTGTCACTTGCACCCAAGAGAGTTCTGAAGAAGCCATCAACTTGTTTTCCATGAATGCTATCCACTCATTCTTTTACAAAATTAATATCATAATCCAGACTTACTCTGCCTGAAGAGTCATTTTATATCTTTGCCTGACTTTGGATATTTCTGATTTGATCCATGTTGTGATGATTTTATAATTGCCATCTCAGAAGCAGGTATTTCCAAGTTCTTGTGGATCTTACCATATTTCCCAATGGGCATAGCAAGACCCTGGGTCTGTGAGAGAAAGGCGGCAGGGATATGGAGAGGCCAAGAGCCACTCCCAGTTAGTGAGTGCTTAGCATGTGCGGAGCACGGATGTCAGTACCTTTGGGGTTACCAAAGCTCATTCTCATTGCCATCCTGGGAGGTTGGTACTAGTTTTCTCCTCTTGACACTGAGGAAACTTGATGAGAGAAGTTTGGTAACTTGCTTTAGTTATAAAAACTTTAGTGAATAAGTAGAAGAACCACAGGTTCAAAACACATAGCACTGCGTGTGTTGGCAGCAGGAGTGCAGAGATGTGAGAGCCCAGGGCAGGCAGCAGGCCAGCAGAGCTGCCTGGAGAACAGTGAGCAAACCTGCTTTTCTCCTTTTCACTATTTCACAGCCCATAATGAGACAGGGATCTGGTGTCCTGAAGCCGCCTTCGGATTACCTGAACTATTGTAGACATGTGTGAAAATACAGTTCTGATCTGTTTTACAAACATACTCACACAGATACATGATTTTTAGGTGAAAAGAATTTTTTTGCACTTGCTTTTAAAATATTTCCTGACTTAGGATTCTGTTACAGTCACTATAATCAGAGTAACACTGCTATATGTGTCCCAGACCCTTCCAGTCCAGCATCTCTGTCTAACTGGCTAAAAGAGGAGGGTCTTGGCCTAGAGTCTCTGACCTTGAGCTCATGGGAGCTCTGCCGCGGCAGTCATGTCAGACCCCTTTGTGTGGGCTTTGAGAGTCTGAGGCCTTTTCTTCAAAGCACCTCCCTTCAAGTAGTCCTTGATAATCATAGACAATTTCATCTTTTATATTTAATTCCCCACATGCCAGTTTCTAATTGTATGTGCAAGGTTATTTTTAAAAAAATTTTCTGAGCCCTTGATTGAAAGTATTTAAAGAACTTCCTAGGGACTATGGAAGCTCAGGGCAAAATAAACTCGTGGCGCCTTTCATTCCAAGTTGTGCGTTCGTATCTAGTCTAGGTCAAGAATGAGTGACAGCAACAACTTTAGCACCCCTGGGGAGAGGGACTAATTCCATTTCTGGACCTCGCCGATTTGATCTTGTCTCTTGAGACTTTGGGAAGAAGTCTCAGAGGCCATACACTTTGCTTGGGAGGCGCCACGGCCATGTGGAATGAGACCCTGGATTAGAGTCCGAGCCATCTAGGGTTTTGTCCTGGCTCTGCCTCATACTGTGTGACCTGAGAGAAAACACTTCACCTCTGTTTGACTAGGTTTTCTCATCTGTAAAATTGGGATGATAGTATAGGCCCTTCAGGGATTGCTGTCAAGTGCTAGGCATACACACTCCCACACATACACCATTCACAACATGTCAAGCAGTGTTAAAAACACTTTATAAATATTAAAGTCCTTTAATACTCATAACTTAGGAAGGGGGAAATATTGCTACTATCCCCATTTTACATATAAGAAAACTGAGGCTCAGAGCTGTTAAGTAACTTACCTAGTGTCACTCAGCTAGTAAGTGGTGGAACCAAGTTTAATCAGTCCGGTTTCAGAGTCTATGCTTGCTATAGACTGAATGTCTAGGGGGCCAAAATCCATATGTTGAAACCTATAGCAGTTGGAGGTGGGGACCTTTGGTAGTGACTACGTCATGAGGGTGAAGCCCTCATGAATGGGATTAATTGCCTTATATAGAAAGAGCTCTCTTGCCCATTCAGCATGTGAAAACACAGTGAGAAGACAGCCATCTAGGAACCAGGAAGTGGGCCTCCACCAGACGCCAAACCCGCCGGAGCCACGATCTTGGACTTTCTGGTCTCCAGGACTGTGAGAAATAAATTTCTGTTTCTAAGTCACAAGTCTGTGATATGCCATTGTAGCAGCCCAAACAGACTACAGTAATTTTAAGTTCAGGCAGTCTGGTTTCAGAGTTCATGCTCTTGACTGTTATGCTGCCTCCAGTGGTAGCTATTTTTACATTCTAGTTTTAAAAAGCTTAATACAATGACTATGTGTTACAAGATATGCATGTGGGTTGCTTTCTGTGTGTTTTACTACAGTCACTTTCAAATAGGAAATCAAATGAGCCTTGCTTGTTATTAGGCCCTTAATTAAAATAAAATAGAGACACGACATTTAAAATAGGATACTTAGGATTACTTGAGAAGTTCTAAATTTCTCCAGACTACTGCATAAATTCAGTGTATCTTTCCTTGAAATTGAGAATATTTGGATGTACTGATGAGTAAATTAAATTAACTTTCCTCTACTTAATACCCAGCACTTACATTGGCATTCTAAAACAATGCAACATCTCATTACAGAGTTTTTCTGGGATTTACTCATAGAAATAAATGAAAAAACAGACATCACACCAATAAGCAATCGAGCTTCCGCAATAAGTTAAAAATCTCTGAAACCAGTGATTCTAATAAGCGTGGGAATTCCTAGTCCAAAATTGAACAGTTTATTTATTTTTAAACTCAGTTTATTTTTAAAGGACTTCGCTGAGGCTTTGATACACTCATGTGCTGTGTGAGTCTCTCAGAGAGGGGATGGCGTGGTGATGTTCTTACCTTGTTGGCTGTGGAACTTACGGCGGCTCAGTAATGTGTCAGCGTGGCTGGGCCAAACTACATTTTCCAGAATTTACTCTCTGTACATTTGTGGCTAGGGTAGAGACATTCTTGGGGAAGATTTGGAGGGTGGAAGTGGAGCAGCAGCCTACGCGTAGTTCTCTCACACACTGTTACTTACCTGCTGGCTCACCCACTCATGTGGACAGCACTGCAAGTGCTCCACTTTACCATGAACCCTCCTTCAGCTTCTCTAACTCTTGGGTCAGGGGTACATTTATCTCCAAATGGAGGGCACCATACAGGAAGATCATGCCATCCAGATCAGAGGCAGTAAAAACTGACCCAGTTCTAGCTGTGCTCAGGGATTCCAGCTTATCCTTGTTCCTTCCCACCTTCTGTTCATCTTTCCTTCCTGATTGACTCTTCTATGGACTTCAGGCTTCAACAACAGACAAAAAGACAACTTTATGGAGGTTTCTTAAACAGTTCCCAAATTTACATAAGAAAAAAAATCCCTTGCATATATACCTTATGATATTGTTAAAATAAAAAACAGATCAACCTTGAAAATTCAAGAAGATAAAATCAGGGTAGTTATACAAAGCTTAAGTTAGCTTATTTTGCCAGATGAACTTGACCTGGCTCATTTCTTGTTTATGCCTCTGAAAATCATAAGCAAACTTGGAGCTGTTTTCCAACGTTGATGTTTGGTGGCCACTGACCATTTCCTTATCATTTAATAAAATTATTATAACCAGTTACTATGAAGAATAAAGAGTGACTGATTTCTCACTGTAATGCTGCTTTTAAACAACATACCCTGGAGCCTCATTCTCTGTTTTGGTTTGAGTCCTCCCAGTTTATGAACTGCTTTTTGGTGTGTGCACAATAAACTTTTATTCATATTACTTTGGTTATTCATTGGTTTTACTTTGGCTACTTCTGAACTTTTGACATATATATGATATAATATGTGATATACAGTATATCTGATATATAACTTATGACATAGGGTATAACAATGTCACTTACTGGTTCTGCTTCTCTAATTGGAGCCCTAATAGATGTATAACCCTTGAGTCACAGCACAGCTAATTGCATCTTCAGAACAGTATTCTGCAGAAGACTAATTAGGAAATTCTAATGCAGCTAAATCATATTTTGGGTGGGATTTTCCCAATAGTCGAGTAAAAAGATGTTGAGAGTAAGTTATCATTTAACAGCATCTAATTTTCCACTAGGCTGTGGTAAGAATTAACAGAGTTATGTTGTAGATTTAATTATAGCCCCTAAAAGATTTGTTCAAGCCCTAACTCTTGATACTTGGGAATGTGACTTTGGAAATAGGGTCTTTGCAGGAGTAATTAAGATGCAAGATGAGGTCCTAATGGATTAGGGTGAGCCTTAAATATAATCACAGGGGTCTTTACAGGAGGAGACATAGACACACAGAGGGAAGAAGGCCGTGTGAATACGGTGGCAGAGATTGGAGTTATGTTGCTACAATCAACGTACTTCAACCACCACCTGCCATGACCAGAAGCTCAAGGACAAGGAAACATTCTTCCTGGAGTGTGGAGAACAGCTCTGCAATCCAGCTGAACCTGAGAGGGGTGGATGGGAGATGCAAGAAAAATACAGAGATAGATACAAAAAGGACATGGAAACCGAAGTAGGTTCACTGACTGCTGGTGGCGGACCAGTGATGCAGTTTTATTTCTGAGCACAGCTTATATACACAGGCTCACAATGATATCACTTCTGGGCTGATCTCATATCCGGTGTTGTCACTTCTGGTTCCAGTGGTCTCACTTCTGGTGATCTCATTTCCGGAAGTGATCTGATGTCAGGCCCTCCATGCTGGAGCCTTCTGAGGGAGCATGGTCTAGTTGTCGCCTTGTTTTCAGATGGCGAGATAAAAGATTTTATCTCCTCGAGAACAGCGAGATAAAAGATTTCGTGTCAGCTCTTAATGTGGTTTCAAGCTACCCAGTTTGTGGTAATTGGTTAGAGGAGCCCTAGGAAACAATTACAGGTTCTAAATTAATTTTCTTGATTGCTGTTCTGGTGATCATGGGTCTGGACTCACATTTCATGAAATCCGTTGTAGGAAGAAGCTAAAAGAGACCTTGATGACCATCCAGAAAGCTTCAGACTTGTGCCTTTTTAAGAATTGTTTTGAGTTCAACCCAGAATGGACAGTTTTGGATTATTTAATACCACATACCATGCTACAAGTGACCATGTCCCTCATGTGAGATCTCTGGGTTGCAAAAGTCCTGGATTCTCAGGGTGGGCAAAAGCCAGGGCAACATCTCCATGGCCTGGCCTGTTATCTCCAAACTGACGCTCTCTGGGAAGGAGGCAGACTCCATGCAACTGGTCCTCCTCGGATCCGGGAAGGAAGCGCAACAACTTAACGTCAGTCTTGCCGAAGCTCCTGGGTATTCTCAAAGGAGGCTCTTCCCCACCTCCTAGTCTAAAGCTTAGTCCTCCTAGCCTTAATGTTTTTCTGTGTCTTGCTCTCTGATGATACTCCTTTTTCCTTTTTTTCTCAACCAGGGTCATTTATCTAATATATGCTGGTATAAAAACTCACTCTGTAGGTATGTGTCTCAGTCTTCCTGACTAGAAGCAATTTTATTTTTGTTTCAGTGCCTATGGTGGGTTATAAGCTGAGGACCAAGGTAGGGGTGAGTGGATTATACCAGGAGTGGGAAGAGGCCTTTGGAGAGAAATGAAGGTAGGACTTAGAGGTATTATCCCATCACATGAGACTCCTTCTTTCCTTCCTTCTTTCATCCAACCCACATATTAATGACATAGCATGTGCCACACCCTTTGCTAGCCACCATGCCACAACGATGTTCCATGACTCCAGAGATACTGATACGCAGAACTTGCAATCTGTCCTCTACTGCACAGGAGGCCCACTCTACTCTCTGGGGCTCAGTGATGGTGGGGTCAGACCTGCCAAACAGAAGAAATAGTGTAGGTAAAACCCTCAGGTACCAAAGTATCTTCTCACAAAGATATATTTAGGGAACTTTAAATAGCTGGTGCATTTATAGGAATGTGGAGAGATGAGGCTAGAAAGGAGGGCACATATTTGAAGGGTCTTGAATGCCATACTGAGGAATTTGGAATTTAATATCTTTACCAAATAGGGCTGTAGAAAGTTCCAAATCCAAATGATTGTTACACTCTAGATCTACTTTTCTAAGGACCCTGTACAATGCCACAAAGGTAGGGACTACGTGCATCTGGTTCTTGTTTCCCCAGAGACTGGCAAGATGCATGGTGCAGATATAATCCTCCCTCATTGTGCATTGAGTGAATGAATATAGCTTAGAGAAGTAATTGCATGTGGCCAAATTTGAATCATGATTCTGGGAGATTTATAAAGGATAATAAAAAATAAAAAGAGAAACCTGTCACCTGTGTTCTTACCCTCATTTTTCTTGTATTTACTCTAAATCTCTCATGCTGTGATTGGTCCAGCGCTCCTGGTCCTTTGTGGAAAAGGAATATAGTAACACCTTCCCTGTAGCACAAACATTTCCCTGAATTATCTTCAGTATCTCCAGAAGAAACAGTTGCTATTTTAATTACTTTTTCCACAAATTTCATTTTCCAACTATTTAATGATCTTTGTAGCTGACCTGGATTTTCTGTCACTTCACCTCTTTTGCCTGCCAATATCTTGCCCAGAAAAGCAGCAGCTTGAGCTCTGTGGTCTCCAAGGAAACAAACTTTGGCCAACTTACCTTTTGGGCTGATAAGGAAGGACTAGAAATCAGTGTATAGGAAATGCTTCTTATCTAATATTTGGATATTGTTTGGGTTCTTGTCAATAAATTGATAAGAAATTACTTACGTACTGTATTACTGTATTGAAAGGAATTACAATTCAGTAAAATACACAATGTTAAAATTACGGCAAGCTGCTTTCTGAGGTTGTTCAGAAACCAAGGTGATTTGGCTTTAAAGTGAGAGGGAAAACAACAGAGATTGAGAGCTTACTACATACCAGGAACATTGTATACTTTCTTCTAATTCTTAAGAGAACTCAAAGAAGAAGGTGTTTGTCCCTCTATTATGAATGAGAAGCGAAAAGTTACAGAACTTAAATAACCTCCCCAAGGTCTCACAGCCACTGATTGACAGAGTCAGGACTTGAAGCCACAACTGTCCAACTAAAAAACCAAAGCTCTTTGCTGATTATCCTGAAATTGGGCAGGAATAAAAGGAATAGCCCAGGGTGTCGACCTGTTCATAAAAATCACCTTCACCATTCATTAAGCACCTCTTAGGCTTTAGGCTTTAGGCCAGATAAGTTTCACATAAAGTATCAATGTGGGGTAAATGGCAGAATTTCCAGAATCTCCTGCCTATCCTTAGTCCATTTACCTATCAATAGGTGTTAACTGCACCAGCCTCCAGCAGCCCCTCTCACCCACCCCCAGTTTTCTCCTCCCCTTCATTCCTGGTACATAACTGGTCTGGTGTCTGCCAATCAACCAGAACCCACCTATGGAGTTCCTCCGAAAGGGGCGGACAGGAAGTAGAGAGTGCACAGTGGCTGGAGAGTGCAAGCCTCAGCAGGAGGAGACGGATAGTGCTGAGCCTGGCTAGTGACTCTAAGGAATAAAGGTCTCTCTCCTAACCTACCCTTTCTCTTGACTTACTTCAGTTTCTTCAGTTTCATGGGAATTTCCCAGGACCAGGCCCCTGAGCTACAGTCAGATAAAAATTAGATTCCTCTTTGCTTTAAAGCTGTTTCCTGAGATTATTATTCCCATTCCACAAATAACAAACCGAGGCCCAGAGAATTTAAACCACTTCTGTATTTACATAGTTACTAAGGGACAGAGCTGGGAGTCCAGCCTGATGGCTGTTGCTCCTTGCACTTCCTCACTGTGCTCCCAAGTATGGCAGTCCAGGTACAAGAGCAGGGGTGCTATGGGGTGCCAAGTGTGGGGACCAGCCCAGCTTTAATTAGAACTATAGCAGTGAGGCAAGTAATAGCTAGATTTCACCCTGCCAGTCTGACAGTTTTGCTGCTATGAGCAATCATACTTAAAGATAACAAAAACTAATGTTGTTGCGTTAGATCAGTTTTTTCCCCTGGAGGGTTGAGGCAGTTACTTTAATCTATTAGTGCCCTTTTGAATGGTGTAGGGAGTGGAGTGTTTCTCAAACTTGTGTTTGTAAGAATCACCCTGAGCACCTGATTAAAATATGATTTCCCATTAAAATATGGATCCCCCCACTCCTAGAAATTCTGACTCCATATGCCTGGAGTGGGCCTGAAGAATTTGCATCTCTAACAAATACTCCAGGTGTTGCTGATGCAGATAGTGTGAATTCTTTCTCTCAAAATCCTTGTGAAGTGGTTGAGATTCTGAGTTTGAATCTCTGGCTCTGTAACTATGAACTTTGGGATGGTGGGTGCATTATTCAACCTCTCTTAGCCTCCGGTTTTGTATCTATAAAATGGGAATAATGAGGCTACCTGCATACCTACCTCTCTGTCATGTGAGGGTTAAATACAACAATCATGTTAAGACTTTTCATGTGTTTCTGGCACATAGCAAATGCTCAGTTAATGTTAGTTATTATTATACTAATGAGAAGTTAGTTATTTAGAGAGAAAATGATTGAGTCATTCTTTCTACTAGAATATTCATGTCTTTGTGATTATGGAGGTTGGTAGCAGAGGGAATTTACCTGTTCCTGGAAAGGTCAGTACTACATGATTTTTTTCTTCCAGACTGTCTTTCTCATATATATATATGTGTGTGTTTTGTTTTTTCGAGTAAATTTATCTTTGGGATGCCAAGAATCTTTGTAAAAGCACTCCTTTCTCATTGATAACCACTCATAGATCTCTGGTTGATGGTCACTTATTCTTTGGGCTCTGTAAGGGCTGCTCAGAAAATTTTCTTTCCTCTGGCATTGAAGCAAAATGATAATGGAAGAAGTAAAACTCAGAAAGTTTTGAACAACTTTCTCTGTCCCTGCACACACCCAGGACAGAGATGCCAATATCGCTCTCCCAGAGAGAGCCCCCCCTTGAACTGGAGGGGGTCTCCTTCAACCCCTCAGGTCCCAGGCACAGGATCTGCTGGAAACCCCCAGGGGATCATGGCTTCAGTTGGGCTAAAATCCAAACTCTTTCAGATGTGTATATGACTCTTCCTTGTTCAGGTTCCTGCTTATCTTCCCGGAGTCCTCTCCTGCCACTCCCATCCCTTTGTCCTTTTATACTTGCAGGTTTTTTCTGTTGTTCTTGGAGCCTTATTATCTTTCCACTCTAGACTTTTCTAATGCTGTTTCTTTGTCTAAACATGTTTTCTCCTGCTTTGTTTTTACCTTCATATTTCCCTTAGATCTTATTTGGTTGTTCTTTTTGAAGGAGGTCTTATTAGATATTAGTTGCCCTCCTGTGTTTCTATAATGAATGATTATTGTCATCACATATTTAGCAAAATATAACACAAAGAGACTCATTAAATATTTACTCAGTGAATCAACAAGTTGTCTTCTGACATTTGCTGTAGCACCTCTGATGATAGGAAACTGGTTACCTCCTGAGGCTGCCAAATTCATTTTTGGAAGCTTCTACCTTGTTTAAAAGTTCTTGCTGATGATAATCTGAAATCAGTGGTCCTATGGAACTTTCCAGAAGAGCAAATTCCACAGTCTTGGAGGCTGAGACAGAAACTCTGGTCCTGCCATCATCAGTCTTGGAAAGGCTCTCAACTTAGTTAAGACTCAAGCACAAAGTGAAGTCTGCTTTAAGGAGGGCTATAGATGCAGATAGAATGCAAAAGAGTAAAGCTGATAGCTTGTATGGGCTACAGAACATTGTCCTTGTCTTATACAAGCAGGAGCAGCAGAAGGATGCCTCCAAAGAACAGAATCGGGTGGCCTATGAACAGGGCCTGCCAGACAAGGGTGCTCTATGGCTGGAACAATTTGCCTTTAGCCCAGGAAGGCTTTGGCTGGTTCTAGGGCATTCTGATTCATGATGGAAGATACTTGAGTGAAGGAGGTAATGCCTTTACTTTAAAAATGTGAGGAGAACCTACCAGAGAGTCGTAGGTGTGGTGACTTACAGTCCATCAACTTTGTTTTCCTCACTCAACTCTAGAAGGGAGATTTAATTATCCTTATTTTATAGAAGAAAAACAAACTTCATGAAATAATGACAGAATTAACAAATATGGGACTGAGACCCTTTTCTCTGTATTTCCCCACCACTTAATGGAGTTAAATTAATTTCATTTTTGCAAAATGCAAAACATATTGTATTGAAATAAATGCAATATTTCAAAAGATAAGATTTTAGCTCCCCTTTTAAAAACCACATTTTGTCCTTTAAATCCCTCTTGCTTGTGAAGTCACATACAAAGATATCTAAATGCTAAATTACATGAAGCAAAAGGATCTCAGTGCTGTTTTCTTCACCACTTGCCACATATTTTAACATTTTGAAACAGCATTTAAAGCACACACTCTATTTCTCCACTTCAGTCAGAAGAGCCCTCAAATTGCCTCAGATAAGCACATGGTTGTAGTAAGTCCCAGGAAAATGTTTCCACATCAGGGATAAATTTATAGGTATAATGAAACAGCTAATTGAAAACTGACAGAAAGGGAGGCTCTATGCCAGGAATAGAGAGAATTTCCTTCAAAATAACTGATGTAAGAGGACACAATTTGCCTTTTCTCTTCCTCTTTCCCAAGCCTGGAGTCATTAAGCCAACAGCTTCCCTGGGCCACAGTGATGACTTGTCAGAGATGCTGCTGTTGAAGCTCTCCCCAAGCCAAACACCCCCCGAAATCAACTGTACTGATGAGCCTGTGAGCAGCCCTGAAGCCTCACTCAGTTATGGGAGCAGAGACTTTCTCTGGCATTAAGATCATAACTTCTGCAGAACAAAATTTGATCCTTAAAAGAGAATTCGTGAAAATAGAGCTTTAAGGCACATCCTGGGCACACTGTCAGGCTGTCAATTATTTTATTTGGACTTTCTTTCCAATTTCCCTGAGCCCCTCATTCTGGGGCAAGCTGCCAACCAAGGTACCTTCCTGTGGCGCCAAACCTGGGACCCACTGATTTCCTTACTTTCTCTGCCTGAATTTAATTCCACATGAATCAATTGTTTTCCTGCCTCAGCCCCATACCTTCATATTCTTTTTCAGATGATTGGGCTAATTTCTGATAAATTTATTCAAAAAAGATATTGGCTTAATGTGTCAGACGTTTAAGAGGACTTGTACGTTAAGGATTAATCCTAATTACGGGAGAAATCTTGGGAATTTCAAGCACAAAGGCCAAAAATGTTTGTATTTTGTACCAAATATAATATGAACCATAAATATAACCAGTGGGATGTAATTTAAAATTTTCTAGTAATTACTTGAAAAAAGAAAGAGAAAAGGAAAGGGCATTAACTTTAATAATGGTGTATTTAAACCAATATGTTTAAAATATCCTTTAAACATGTAATCAAATACAAAATATTAGTGAGATACTTTACATTCTTTTTTGTGTTGTTTTAGTTTTTGAAACTTGATGTATATTTTATATTCACAGCACTCAATATGGTTGAGCCACATTTAAATTGCTTACTAGCCACATATAGCTTGTGGCTACTATACAGAACAGCACAATTATATTCAGAAACATGTAGAGCACATTTTCTGTGTATCTGTGTGGAGATGCAGCACGGGGAGGGTATGTCTATGTGAAAGACAGTACTGAGAGTGTAATGAGATGATAGTGGTGGTGGCAACAAAGGCTAGAAAAATGTTTGTGTGTGTGTTTAATTTCTAATTAAATTTAGGAGGCAATATGGTGTAATACAAAGAGTATGTATTTTAGACTGTAACAAACTCTGCTGTGTGTTTTGAACACACTGCATAAACTCTTTGAGCCTGAGTACTTATTTGTAAAAGGGAGATAGTAATAATCACTTGAAAGAATTGCTGTTGAGGAATCTAATGATAAAACATACAGAAAAGCCTGAGTCGAGGGCTCTCAATTAAATGCAAAGCTGCCTGTCCATTTTTCCCGTCCCTTTTGGAAACCTTTACATTTTTCCTTATCTTCTCCACACCATTCACCCAATCCACCCCTCCTCAAATACTAGGACAATTTTCAACTTCTCTATGAAACTTAAAAAAAAAAAAGAAAAATTATAGTTCTTACTGAACATCCTGAAAAATACTGGCAAGACCTTAAGATTTGATGACAAGACATAGTTCAGCCATGTGTCTATCAACTTAATACCATTTCTGTGGCTAACATTTTGTTCATTTTGTTCCATCTGTGGAGTGCTTTTTCCCTTTCTCTTTACCTATCCTTTCCATTCTCCTCATTGCCAGGCTTGCATTTCAGCTTCTACCTGAAGCATTCTTGGGCCACTCAAGTCTACAGTGATTTGCTCTTGCAAAAATCATGTCACTTCTACCCCCAGGGTTTACCAAGCTAGATTCTAGGCAGCTTAGTTCCGATGCCTAATTAATAGGTATTCTGCCCCACCCCCCACCAAAAAGAAAAAAAGTTATTTGGACTGAAAAACATGAGATGAGATTCTGGATTAAAAGGTTGAAATATCTTATTTTCCAGTGCTCCATAGGGTAATTATACTTTGAAACCACAAAGAGGGAAGGGCATAATTATTTGAGGGATTTCTCGAATTTATTAATCTAAGTAAAAAGTTCCTATTTTTTCTTTCTATATACTAGTATTTTATAAACTAGTATTTCAAGTAATTTATTTGAGGATACACTAATGAATGTTATGTACTATGGCAATTTAATACAAACATCCTCATTATCTCAAATGCACTTTACTTTCATTTGTTTATGCCTGATCTTCCCAATAATAGTATATTTGATGTACATTGGGATTTAGAGTTTAGAAAGGAAATACTAATGAATTCTTTAATGTGATATTCACAACAGTATTCTGTGCTGGTTATATTTAAGAACAGATTTGAGAGTCTCATTCAATTTTTCAAACAACATTGATTGAAGAATGGTGTGACAGGTACCATGCTAGACTCTGTAAGAGCAGTAGTGACCAAGAGTGACTCCATGGGGACAGACAGACACTTAACAAACCTTTCACAAAATCTGTAAGTACTTTGAAGAGTGGTAGTGATTGCTAATATTTATGTAACACTGACTAAATTTCAGGCCATGTTCTAAATACTTTTAATTCTCAAAATAACCTAGAGCAGGTCTTCTTATCCCCATGTTGCAGATAGAAATAGAGACACAGAGAGATACAGTGACTTGCCCAAGCTCACACAGAGCTAAGATTCATACCTAGGCTGTCTGGCTCTAAAATTTACCCTAGACTATGTGTCTATATACAGAAATAGGGGCTATAGCCAGAACAAGTAGCTGGAGACCTTGCCTAGCTTGCATTAGCAGGAAGAGAACTAATGTTTAAGATGAATCTTTAATAATGAGTGGGGTTTGGCTAGTAAAATGGGTGGGAAAGGGTATTTTAAGCAGAGGGAAAAGCATGCGTGAAGGCTTTAGGTGAGGAACAAGCTTGGCATGCACAAGGAACTGTGTAAAAGCCAGAGTGACTTGCCTACAGTGACCAGGGTGTGGAAGAGTTCATGCTTGTCATACTTGTTATGTAACAAAAATGTGATCTTTGGGCAATGGATGGTGGTGATGGTTGCACAACAATGTGCACTTAATGCCTTGGATGGTCCTCCTAAATGTGGTTAAAATGGTTAACTGTGTATTATGTTATTTCACCACAATACAAAATAATTAAGCAAAGTGAAAATAGATGGAAAAAAATGACAAAATTATAATAATTGTTAAGGCTAGGTAACAGATAAATGGGAATTTATGACAATATTCTTTCTACTTTGAAAAGTATTTGAGGTTTTTTATAATAAAGCTAAAATAAATGTAAAAATGGAAATTTTTAACCTAAAGGCAGTGAACAGTGATTGAAAGATTTTAAGAAGAGCTGTATGATAATGTTTTAAGATGATCACTGGATGCGGTATGGAGAATAAAAGAGGACTTCAGATGGTTAGGTAGAAGAATATTGTTTTGTTTATGATGGCATCAGTAGCCACAAGGAAAAAATGGGAGCACTGAAACACCTTCAGGAAGGAGAATCATTAGACTTGGTGACTGGTTATCGTGACATTTCTGGCATCAGCTATGGAATAGGTGGTGGAGGAGGTAAGGAGAGAAGAAAACCAGGAGAGTGTGATATTATGAAAGTCAAAGGAAAGGTCGTCCACATGAATAAGAGCTTAAATCAAATAATCCCTGAAATTAGGAATACAGAAATTTGTAGCACTACCTGGAGGATTTTTGGTGGAGTGGGTGGGAGCCAGTTAGTCATAGATTAATATTATAGACTGAATGTTTGTGCTTTCCCCAAATTCATATATTAAAACCCTACACCCAGTGCAATGTTATTAGGAGGTAGGGTCTTTTGGAAGAAATTTGATTTAGATGAGGTCATAAGGGTGCAGATGGATTTGTTGATATGGAGTTGGAAAGTTAAGGGAATTTTTATCCAGTGGCATCTGCTTTTCAGTTAAAATATAATTAGAATAATAAAACTTTTATGGTTTGTTTATTGACAGCAAGCCCTGTTTTGAAAGATTTACTACTGACTTGTTTACTACTTACAATAGCCATATGAGGCAGGCACTCTTATTGTCTCTATTTTTACCAATAAGGAATTAGGCACAGAACTGTTGGGAAACATATGTGGGAAGTTACATTTCAATGAATTGCTGGAACCTGAATACAAACTCCGGCAATTTGTTTTAGAACTCACAATTTTAACTACAAGCCATGTTCAGCTAAGGCCATGCATTAATGGTGAAGGCTACAGAGGAGGGGTCAGTCATCTGAGGAGCATGAAGAGCGGAAAGAGTCTCTGCAGGAATTGGAATGATGTGTTAAGATCATAAAGAGTGTCAAGAGTTCATTCAAGACTGGGAATTGCAAATTGAAGGTGCTATTAATCAACCTGGTGATGTGATTTGCTCCAGAGAATCTCAGCTACTGGAAAGCTGGCACTAAGACAGACTGTTCAGTTTATCTAATGTTAGGACTTATCAAGTATGACAGAATAACAAAAAGACAATGGAGAGAAGGGATGGCTGTAATATTCTATGGGGAAAGAGGCTTTGGGGAATACATCCCTCATAGTAAAAAAGCTCTTTTTACTATGTTAGTATTTTTTCTCACAGGGTATTTTCTGGCAGAGACTGTTAAATGAGCAGAGCTTTGCAATTTAGCTAAGTTCAACATACTTTTAAAGAGAGTTTTGTATGCACTAGCTTCTCTGCTACTTGCTAGGTATTTTGAACTAGGACTTTATCATTTACTATTTATGTTTATTTACTACTTTAAATGTACTGATTTACTATTAATATTACTGTTATTACTATTTACTATTTTGTTTACTGTTTGTTTACTATTTATTTACTATTAAAGCCATTGATGCCAGAGATTTTGTCTAAAAGCAGTGCATCAGACAGTCAAGTGCCCTTGTTCTGGCCTATGTATTTATTCCACCTTTGTTACAAGGTCATATTATTGAGTACTTTCGGATTTCTTTTATGTCACTTCATTATAAAAATTGCTCATGTTATAGTAATATAAACAGACACAAAATTTATATCTCAAATTTTATTTTATAATTTAAAATGTTAAAATTTGCATCTGAGAAAAGTCAAAAGCAGACTTATATATAAAATTCTGTATACATCGTAATAACCCATCCCAAGTCTTAATTAAGACTTGAGTAATTGGACAGCTCTGAATAATTTTCACAGTTGATTGGACATTAGCTGATCGTCCATACACTTTTACATTTATGATGATTCTGATGGACTGAACTTGTGGACTGGATTCTGACTCACAATTCTGACATAGATTGATCAATAAAGAGGTAGGTCATTAGAAGTGATATTACTTTGAACCTATTAATGCAAGGTATGGTCCTTGAATACAAAGGCAATAGATTTAGTTGTTAGAAATAAAGAAACTTGAGCCCCATTCCAAATCTACCGAATCAGAATCTGCATTTTAATAAGGTCCCCAGGGGATTTATATGCACATTACAGTTTGAGAAGCACTGGTCTAGGCCATCATTCTAGTAATTGAGTGTTGTGATGGGTTGAAATATGAGCTCGCATAAAACTCCCAGCAGCTTTTATGTTTTTGGTCTAGAGATGAGCTGACCACGTTAAAAACCCTGATTTTTTTTAGGTAAAAGGCTAGTTTGGGAGGAAAATGGGGAGAACACCTGGGGTCTCATTAGACCTGATGTGACTCTCTAGTCTGCAAAAGCATCCATTCACAATTCTGACATCCTTTTTCTCCAATCTTTGTGGTCATGCTCTGGCTTTCCTTTTTCATTCTGCAATTTTCCATGACCCTCAATTAAAAATATCCTTTATCTGCAAAAGTGATGGTTTCTAGACTCTCAGTAGCAAAGTGTTTGTTGGACAGGAAAGAGTTAACCCAGAAGACAAATAAAGTGGCAAGATTCTGACGATTCAGGAAACTTTAAAATCATCACATGAGGCTCTAACTTTTGGAATGGTTGACATGTTTTTTATCCACATTTTTTATCCACAACATGGCAGCATGTTGACTCACAGGAATTAACATGATTAATCTTCAGCCAAGGCACGTTGGAGGCAGAGTCGAATCTGACTCATTAGTTCTGGTCCTGGAGCAATGAATGATTGTGGCATCTGCCCTTCCAAACATAGATCACCCCAGTTATGTCATTATTGTTTCTGAGTTTTTTTCTTCTCCGTGTTTTCTTTTTCCAAAGCATGAAAATGCCAAGGTGAGTGGCCAAAAGATGGTGGCTAGTCAGTGCATGGAAATGACAACCAAGCTAAGGGTCTCTTCTTGTCAAATATTTCCACTGAGAGCACTTTTGTTTTTTGCTCTCTGAGTTTTCTTCTTGGAAGAAAGATGATAAATGAGAGGTCAGGGCACCAGGGCAGAGAAGGCCTCCAGACAGGCAAAGGCAGTTTCTCTCTCTCCTGGAGTGATTCCTCTCTTATCTTCAGGATTTAGGTAGATGCTTTTAGATAGACAATACCCTATAATGGAGCAAAAGGGAGAATACTCTATTGCTCAATTATTCTGGCGTTAAAGCCACTTGTCATGATTATGAATTAGTGTTAGATATTTAAGAGACTGAAATAAAGATACTGCATTTGTGAATATACAAATAAACAGAACTTTCATATCACTGACCTGGCAAGGACAAGTAGTCCACTCTAATCATTGGAGTATTTCTTGAGGACTGTAACATGCATTATCTCATTTAATACTCAGAGTAACCCCTATGAAAGTGGTATTATAATTCTCCTTATTCAGATGAGGAAATTCAGGCAAAGACACATTAGACAACTTGCTCAAGATCGTGTAGCTGGTCAGTGGCATACTTTCTGACTGTGCCCAGTGCACCATCTCCCTCCCCTACTGCTAATGTACAGGTGACAAGGGACTGTGAAGATACTTATCCATTTTTCTCCATTCTCCTCTCTTACGCCATCTCACACACCTCATAAAGCCTTTTACTACATTAAGAAGTTTCAAAGTTATGCTCTTCTTAATGCCCAAATAAATTTGGGAATATATTAGCAATTATGTGCAGGAGTCATTTCTCTTTCTGAGGGCTACAGACAAGATACTGATTTAGAACACATGATTATCCCCTCAGCTTATAAAGTAACTGAATTAAAACATTGGCTGTGAAGAGAGTCCTCAAGAGAAACTTCTAACATCCCTTACATTCAAACACCATTAAACTGAGAAAAGCAAACAAACAAGGACTCCCTTTGGTAATGCCCTCAATTCGAATTCCATAGGGAATTCACTCTCTAGTCTATTTCCATTGTTTCCACCTACAGAAAGGAATTGACTAAATAAATCAGTGAACTGTTCGTTCCTTGGGTTCCGTCAGTCATCCTATTTATTTGTCCTCTTCTCCTTCCTCCTTCTTGGAGCTCTTGCCCCAGTAATTATTTTCTTTTTTACCCTGTACCTTCACCTTCCTTTATTGACATTTAACTGTGACATTAATATTTAAACATACCAAATCTCTCCTACCTTTAACAATAATAACAATAATAATCCATCCATATATTGCTCTAGCTTTAGTTCCATTCTCCACCTCTTTGAGGCCAAGCTTTTCAAAAAAGTTGTTGAAAAGTTATATTTCTTCTCTTCATTCTTCAACCCACTCCAATCTCTTTCCACTGCTTTACCAAATGAGCAATGTCCAAGATCACCAATGACCTTCTTAATTTCCAAATTTATTTGGAAAAAAAAAGTCATTCTCAATCTACTTGAATTCCTAGTAGCAGTTGATATGTTTGTCCACTAGATTCTTTAGAAACTCTTTCTTCTCCTTGTTTCATGATGCATACCTGCTCCTGGTTTTCCTCCCAAGTTTCTAATTGCACAGCCACCCTTTCCAGCTCCTCCTCTGCCTGCAACTTCTTTTGTGATATTGTTTAGGCTTCCATCCTTTTCTCTCACCATACTTCTTCTCCTGGGACAATCATACTTATTCTCCTAGCCTCAGTTACAATCTACATGCCAATACTCTCTATAATAACATTTATTGAATGGTTATGATGTGCCAGGCAAGGAAATAAGCTCTTCATGCGATACATCTAATTTATAGATATGTAGGTTAATTCACAACCACTCTTAAATTTTAACTTCACCCTATGCTCTCTTCTAAGTCCCAGAACTACTTATATTCACATGTGCTAGAAAATTTCCTTGACTGTCTTGCAAACACCTCGAGAGCAAAACATTCATCGTGGTATTCTTCACCTTTCTCACTCTGTTCCATTACCCTGTCCATTACAGAATGTCTGGCACCATCCCTGTCCTCTACCAGCTAGATGCCAATAGCAACCCTTTCCCCTTCCCCCCAGAGTTGTGACAACCATAAATGTCTCCATGCATCATGAAATGTCCACTGGGAAACATTAATGACCTGAGTTGAGAATCATGGTTTTACTCCCAGTCAATGCCATCTCACTCTCTATTTAATGTAACAGACTTAATGCGTCCTAAATGGTGAAAGATGCAGACTTGATTATGTCAGCACAACTTCTTATAAACTTTATTTAACTCTTCCATGCCTTTAAAATAAAACCCAAAGTTCCTAAAAGGTTTTCTTTTTTTTTAACAGCTTTATTGAGGTGTAGTTTATGTACAGGAGATTGCATATATCCAATGTATGCAATTTGATGAGTTTGGATATGTGCACACCCATGAAATCATCTCCACAATCAAGGTTATAAACATATTCATTACCTCTAAAAATTTCCTTGTGTGGTAAGAACACTTAACAGGAGATCTATTCTCTTAATTTTTTAAAAGTGTATAATTTTTGTTCTGTGGTAAGAACACTTAACAGGAGACCTATTCTCTTAATTTTTTAAAAAGTGTACAACACAGTATTTTAACTATAGGCACTACCTTGTACAGCAGATCTCTAGAAGTTATCTTGCATAAATGAAACATTATATCCATTCAACAACTGACTTCCCATTTCCTCATTCCTCCAGTTTGTGGCAACCACCACTCCAGTCTCTACTTACATTAGCTTGGCTATTTTAAGAATCTTCTAAGTGGAAACATGCAACATGACTGGCTCATTTCACTTAGCATAATGTTCCCTAGGTTTATCCATATTGTCACATATGACAGGATTTCCTTCTTTTTAAAGGTTGAGTAATATTCCATTATGATCTATTTATCATCTATCTATCTATCTATCTATCTATCTATCTAATCTATCTATCTCACATTTTCTTTATCTCCATTGTGAATGGAGTGTGTATGTGTGTATATATACATATATATTTATCCATTCATCTGTTATGGACATTTAGGTTGTTTCTATGTCTTAGCTGCAATGAACTTGGGAACACAGATATCACTTGGAGATAGTGATTCTGTTTCCTTTGGATAAATACTAATCCAAAGTGGGATTAGTGAGTCATATGGTAGTTCTAATTTCTTGAAGAACCTTCATGCTGTTTCATAGTGGCTGCACCATTTACATTCCCACCAACAGTGTACAAGGTTGTGATTTGTCTTTTTTATAAGAACCATCCTAACAGTGTGAAGTGATATCTCACCGTGGTTTTGATTTTTCATTTCTCTCATGATTAGTGATGTTGAACACCTTTTCATTTACCTGTTAGCCATTTTTTTTGTTTTTGGAGAGATGTCTGTTCAAGTCATTTGTCTATTTTTAAGTTTGTCATATTTTATTGTTGTTGTTTCATATTTTGCTGTTGAGTTGTAGGATATATTTTGAATATAAACCCCCTATCAGATATATGGTTTGCAAATATTTTTCTCCTATTCCATAGGTTGCCTTTTCATTCTTTTGACTGTTTCCTTTGTGTGCAGAGAGTTTTAGTTTGACATAGCCTCACTTGATAATTTTTGTTTTTGTTGCCTCTACTTTTGGTGTCATATCTAAGAAATCACTGCCAAGACCAATATCAAGAAGCTTTTCCCCTATATTTTCTTCTAGAATTTTTACAGTTTCAGATCTTATGTTTAAATTTTTAATCCATTTTGAGTTAATTTTTGTGTATAGTATAAGATAAGGGCTCAACTTCATTCTTTTGTATGTGGATATACAGTTTTCTCAACATGATTGCTGAAGAGACTGTCTTTTCCTCACTTTGTATTCTTGGCACCCTTGTCAAAGATCAGTTGACCACATACATACAGGTTTATTTCTGAGCTCTTCTTTCTGTTCCATTGCCCTATGTATCTGTCTTTATTCCAATACCACACTGTTTTAATTACCTGAAGTGATTACAGATGCAATGCTATCCCCATCAAAATTCCAAAGGCATTTTTTACAGTAATATGAGAAAAAAACCCTAAAGTTCATATGGACCACAAAAGACCTTAACTAGCCAAAGCAATCTTGAGAAAGAAGAACAAAGCTGGAGGCATTAAATTTCCAGATTTCATAGTATACTATAAATCTACAGTAATTAAAAAAGTGCTTCCATGACTGGTTAGCCAGAGACGGGTAAGATTCCTCAAGGGAGGAACAACCTAAGACAGGCACAGTTGCAGGGGGCCATCTGGTGAGAAAATGGGGAGCAGCAGAGGTGAGGCTTAGAACCTCCCCCCTCATGTTCTGAGAGAAATCTTCTGCATCCGTGGATGTTTATTGCCCTCGTCTAGCTCGGATTAACACATAGTCTACAGGCACACACCTGATCATCTACATTTGCTCTCTTACAACACTAAACTCTGTTTTCTACCTTTATCTCGTATCTACCTACCACTTCAGCATTTTATTAAAAATAATAATAATAGAGAAATGTGGTATCCACATATAAATCAAGTTTAAAAATCAAATGAATATTCATATTTGAACTGCTTATAGTTCATAATGCATGAACAAAACCGAAAGCTTCTGTGATGACTGCCCTTGCACTGTTCACCATGTAACTTATTTACTATGTAAGAATTTGTACTCCATGTAATAATTTGTTCGTTATGCATCAAAAGATTGGAGACTGACGAAAATTAGGCTTGGGGTGGATTAATGATTGTGCATTGAGTTTTGACCCCCCTATACAGAAATTTATTGCTGTTAACAACTATTTGATCAATAAATATGAGAGATGCCCTCACAAAAAAAAAAATATATATATATATATATATATATAAACAATTCCAATTGTAAAATAAATAAGTAACCGGGATGTAATGTATAGCACAAGGAATATAGTCAAAATATTGTAGCAACTTGGTATGGTGATAGCTGGTACCTAGAATTATCATGTATATAAATGTTGAATCACTGTGTTGTACACCTGAAACTAATGTAATACTGTGTGTCAACTACCCTTCAATTAAATAAAAAAAAAAAAAAGTGCTTCCAAGTTTTGACCTTTACATACCTTTTCATTTTATTTTTTGGGCTGTACTAGATTTATTCATATGAGCATTTCCCTGAAATGCCAGTTCTCTATCCTGGGGCTTCACACAATTCCTACTTTTGCCCTTTGCTTGGGATGTTTTCACTTTCCCCTGTCCCTTCCCCTAGTCAATTGCCCATCACCCTTCAGAACTCAACTGACATGTTACTTCCTCAAAGATAACCTCTTTAACCAGTATCAATATCTCTGTCTATCAAACTAATGACGGGTAGACTCATGCTACTTAATGACTCATGCTACCCAAACGACTTGCTTCCATAACAGATTGTACTTCCTCTTTCACAATATGTTTTTTTGGTGTAATTATCTATTCAATGCTTCTCTTTCCTGTCAAACTGAAAGATCTGTGAGAATGGTTACTGTGTCCATCTCATACTGTTATCTACTCAGTACCTGCTACAATGCTAAGACGTAGTACAAACTCAAAAACTATTTGTTGATTGAATGCTTTGGGGAGTCTACTAGATGGAAGCAGTGGTGTCTTGTGGACTAATGGAAATACAGAGAAAAGTCATTAACTACTAGAAGTAGGAACTATAAAGTCAGGGACCAAGGTTAAATTTTCCATTTGCTGGGGCCAAATGGTCTCTTGTTTCTGTTCTTCTTGCCCACTTGCTTTACCTGCTTCAGCTCTGACTCAAGAACTCATTATAGTCTTGTCTAATACTAAGTAACAAGTACTGTTAAATTGTAAGTTTTCTGTAGTGAGAAAGTGGACAATTTAGTGGCCCAATGTAGTGAAGTTTGTGGGGAAGAACAGTGAAATGTATGCCCTATGTCTGTGGCTACTCCTTTCGTTTTCCAGAAGCCAATAGAAGGAGCTGTGATACTGAGGTGAAATATAGGATCATTTTCATTTTAAGTTCTCTATAAGGATCACTCCCATCAGAAACATGTCTGATAGGAATAATCTTGAATATCCTAGCAATGAGGAGTTGGAAGCAATTCAGATATGAGGTGGGAGAGCAAGGCCTTGGAGAATTATCCTAGCCTGAGAGCACATGATAAGCTGTCTTCCACCAGAACATCAGTGTTTGGTCTCAAGGAAGCAAAGCCAAGAACTCTCAGAGTCCAAACGCAGACCAAGCCACTGCTGAAACAGGCCAACATGGACTAACCCTTTTTGTTGATATCACAGGAAACAATCATCAGGAAAAGAACTAACTAGATTTGTTTGACAGCCCTACATTGAAAACTTTAATTTTTAAAAATAGGATTGGAAATATTTTAAAATAAAACACAGCTTTTTAATCTAAAGAATATATTTTTATTTCACTCTAAAGGCTTGTTATCAGGGGTAGAAAATTGTATGCTATTGAAGAGCATCTATGGTGGAGCAGATGCATTTATGCTGAAAAAAACTCAGAGGGAAAAGTGGGCAAATTATGCAGGGGCATATGGCCTTTGGTAACACACTCAGCCAACTGTCCCCACATCGTGAGAGCGAGACACATCTATATTTTGGAATAATTGAAATCAAACTTTTTTTGTGATTGTAGAGGAACACTCAAATGTGATACATCAGGCAGCAGAGGCTGTCACTTGGAGGAATGTGATTTATTTTAGGAAAGCTCAGCCAAGGGAAACCCATAATTTTCTAAGGAAGAGATTTTGCAATCCTTAAATTTTCAGATGCTAATTCCTATCTTATTTCTATAACCACCCGCTCTAGAGCATGTTTAATGAAAATAAGAGATGATGGCTGTCATATCTTAAGTGAGCTAAATTTTATCTGCGCTGAAAATCACTGTGAAATAATCTCTAATTATAAAGCTGGAAAACAGAACATTTCAGCACATGTGCATTGAAGGAGTTAGGTCCCCAGTTCTCACCACTAGAGCTGTCTTGAAAATTACTCATATCTGCTAAATGTGGAAAAGACTGAGCTTCTTCATCAGTGTTTTAAAAATCTAAATATTTTGCAGTCAGGAGGAAGTTTGGCCTGAAGACCTATTTCTCTTTGTTAGTGATAAAGATATTTTATTTTACATGAAAAATGTCTCTGATTTATGTAATATATTGAATGTAGAAACCATATTCAATACATAGTGTACTATCTGTAATTTTGCAAATGCCAAAGGGATGTTACGTGCCAAGTGTTGTGCTAAATGCCTCACACGTTGTTTGCTTTATGTTTACCTCCCAGCCAAGATAATGATAGAGTGGCAAAAACTCCATAAGGGATTACCTCAAGTAAAAATCTCCAAAAGACTCGGAAATCTACTTCAAATTGATACTGCACAGGAGCACCACAATAGTAAAAGGGTAGAGAAAATAATGTAAAAATGCTTCCATCTATATGAAGAACTCATATAACCCAATGCCCTAAAAAAATAATCTGATGAAAAAGATGGGCAGAGGAACTGAATAGATTTTTCCAAAGAAAACATACAGATGGACAGTAGACACATGAAAAGATGCTCCACATCTTTTCCCTAATCCACAACCCCTAATCATCAGCGATGCAAATCAAAACCACAGGGAGATATCACCTCATACCAGTCAGAATGGCTAGTATCAAAAAAACAAGAAATAACAATTGTTGACAAGAATGTGGAGAAAAAGGATCATTTGTGTACTGTTGGTGAGAATGTAAATTGGTGAAGCCACTATGGAAAACAGTGCAAAGGTTTCTCAAAAAACTAAAAATAGAAATATCATATGACCCAATAATTCCACTTCTGGGAATTTCACTAAAGAAAATGAAATCACTAATTTGAAAAGATATATCTACCTCTATGTTTATTGCAGCATTATTTACGATAGCCAAGATATGGAAGTAACCTCATTGTCCTTCGATAGATGAGTGGATAAATTAGATGTGGTACATAAATACTATACAATGGAATATTACTCAGCCATAAAAATATTGAAATCTTGACATTTGTGAGAACATGGATGGACTTAGAGGATATTATGCTAACTGAAATAAGTCAGAGAAAAACAAATACCACACGACTTCACTTATATTTGAAATCTAAAATGACAAAAGAACAAACAAAACAGAAAGAGACTCAAGCACAGAGAACAGATTAATGGTTGCCATAGGTGTCTATAGGGGGGAGATAGGAAGGGATGGGTGAAATAGCAAAGGAGATAAAGAGGTACAAACTTCCAATTATAAAATAAACTAGTCAAGGGAATGAAAGTACAGCATAGGGAATACAGTCAATAATATTATAATAACTTTGTAAGATGACAGATGGTAACTACACTTACTGAGATGAGCCTTTCATAATGTATAGAACAATTGAATTTACTACGTTGTACACCTGAAACTAATATGATATTGTATAACAATTAAAGTTCAATAAAAAAGGAATTTAATAAAATAAATATTTATTAATTTGACCTGGAAAAAAATGTGCTTTTATCTGATATATAGCTACTTTTAATATTTTAAAGGGTTGGATTTAAGGGATTGGGAAATATGGAAATACTCATTATTTATTCTTTATGTAAATAACAATAGTCATGCTTAATCCATGTATGCTATTGCTGCTATGTGCTCAGATACATAAGGGAGATTTGTATACAGAGCTAAACTCATAAACTCATTCTGTCAGCATTTTTTCCCCTTTTAAGTGAATAGTCCACTTTCAAAACTGTGGTTAAGAAAGAGGCAACATAGCAAAAATAAGATTCCTGAAAATGTCACAAATAATTGTGCCATGTACAGTTGATGGTCTTTTTTGGATCTCCACTCAAGTTTTGAAAACCGCATTGTCTCCCACCAATGGAAAAAATGATTTCTATAGGCATTAAAAAGCCCCTTAAAGCTAACAGACAAATGCTCATTTACACCATGTGTGTAATTCTTTCTAGACTGGCCATCTTTATCCTTCAAATTGCATATAACTTTGTGCTGGAAGTTTGTTATACTTAACATAGTGCACTGATCTTAAATCAACTGTCAAATTTTTCTTCCATTTAGAGATATACTTCGTGGAAATATTGCTGTTAGCTTAAAATTCTCAGTTAGGTTTTAAAAAACCCAAACATAAACTTCAAAAACCCTAAATGACCTCAAGTCTCACTAAATGAAAATGTATTTGATCACATTTACCTATGTTGGGGGAAATTTTAACCAAATTAACTCTTATGAAGCTCTATTAAGTCTTTTTGAATTGTTGCAACAGATGTTAATGGAACATTGATTAGTAACTAAAAGCCGAAATTGGCTTAGTTGATAAGGGACCAAGAAAACCCCTGGAAAATGGTCATCTTATTATTTCAGTTTTTCAGGTATATTCTTAAGCCTGGGTCAAATCAATCAATCAACAATTCAACCGACCACTTGATATTTCTTCTACCTTGGAATAAGGAAACCCCATCCATCCATCACTGCAACATTAACTGAGATAACACTAAATTACTCTCATTTTAAAAGTCTCTTAAAGAATGTCAAAATCTTATATGCTAAGAAAGAATAGTTCTTAGCTAAAATTTCATGACTGAAATTTGATGAATTTTGTGCATAGCTTGGTGAAATAATGTTGCCCCTCATGTTAATTCAATATCTTCTGTCTTAAGGGTTGCCTTTATCCTAAACTTTTGAACTGGAATGTCTAGTTTATATTAAAATGGTAAGATTACTATTCTGTAGGGGTGCTGCAAGGGATAGAGAGGGAATTTGCACACCATTCTAATGCAGGCTGCCTTTCAGAAGCCACCTTAACTGAATCACATTCTAGTGTATTGTCTCATGAAGTCACTTGATCAGAAATGTGTTTCATCAATCACGGGCCATCTCAACTTGTTTTTTCAGTATGAACTGTAGGCCACTCAACTGTGAACAACATTTAATTATAGACTTAATTATTTATTGAAAATGACAGGATTATATATATATATATATATGTATATATATGTCACATCGACTATTATGTGAAAATAAAGACTGAATATAAATCTGGAAGCTCTGCTGTAGTTGCCTAATAAAAAATGCTGTCCACTTAGAACTGTTGGTCCTTAAAAATCCTAAGGCATGGTTCTATGGTATTTCCAATGTCAGTCAGTCAACAATTTACTAAGTACCCACTGTATGCATATGTTTATTGTATAATAAATGTCAATATTTTCATTTTAGATGAGGAAAAAGAACCCCAGAAAACTATTTGTCATAATCACATTTTTTTTAAATGAGAAAAGTAAGAGTTTATCTTAAATTTTTGAACTCACAACTCATATGACTTGCACCTATATTGTTCTGGGGGTTTTTTTCTAGCCCCTTGTTGTGTAAAGCTCGTCAGCAGCCCGTTATGCATCTGTCACTTAAAGCTTGTTGGAAATAGTTGCAAACCATCTATGTGATAAAGAGTTAATATGCAACATATATAAGGAACTTATACAACTCAAGATCTAATTAGAAAATGGCAGAGGAAGTGAACATTTTTCCAAAGAAGACATGCAAATTGTCAACACGTATATGAAAAGATGCTCAACATCACTAATCATCAGGGAAATGCAAATCAAAACCACAATGAGATATCACCTCAAACCTATCAGAATGTCAGTTATCAAAAAAACAATAGAGAACAAGTGTTGGGAGGCTGTTTAGGAAAAGGCACACTCTTGTATCCTATTATTGGGAATGGAAATTGGTGTAATTACTATGGAAAACAGTGTGGAGGTTCCTAAAAAACTTAAAAATAGAACTAACATGTGATCCAGCAATTCCATTTCTGGGAATACATCTAAAGGAAATGAAATCACTGTCTTGAAGAGATGTCTGCACATCTATGTTCATTGAAGCATTATTCACAATAGCCAAGACATAAGAACAACCTGTGCCTAGTGATAGATGAATGGATAAAGAGGTTGTGAAATACATACACACAGTGTGATATTACTCAGGATTTAGAAAGAAAGAAACCATGCCATTTGTGACAACATGGATATGCCCTGAGGACATTAGGCTATGTGAAATGTGACAGACAAGAAAGACAAATACTATGTAATCTCATTTATATATGGAAACTAAAAATACCAAACTCATAAAAAAATACCAAACTCATAAAAACGGAATGGTGATTTCTGGGGGATTGGGTGGGGAAATAGGGGAGATGTTGGTCAAATGGTATAAACTTCCACTTAGAAGATGAGTAAGTTCTGGGATTTAAAATACATCATGGTGACTGTAGTTAAAAATACTCTATCATATACTTGAAAGTTGCTAAGAATTTATCTTACGTGTTCTAACCACACACACACACACACACACACAAAGGTAAATGTGAGGTGATGGAGGTATTTACTAGCCCTATCATGGCAATCATTTCACTGTATATACATGTATCAAATCATCACATTGTACATTTTAAACTTGCACAGTCTTTTATGTGAATTAGATCTCAAAAAAGCTGGGAAAAAAGGTTTGGGGAAAAAAAAAGAAATACTGTATCTCAGGTCCCACACCAGAACTATTAAATCTGAATCTGCATTTTCCCATGATTCCCAGGTGATTGCTAAGTTTGAGAGGCACTGAAACATTAGAAATTCAAAATATAATTTCAATATTAGAGAAAAGAGCTATTAACATATAACTATTATGTGTTAAGCTCTTATGTGAATGAAGAAAGAAATATCAAAGAATATTGATGAGCAATATTTACATGACAATGAAATGACTCATTAAGGATTAAGAAATATAACACAAGATATTTTTACATAATACTAAATAATTGGCTTAGATTACTGTTACTGTCCGAATTTTGGAGAGATGCATGTGAAATTTACTATTTGCATAACTTATAACAACAAATACTACAATGATAGGTCTCATCATCATTTCTCTGGTGCATGGGCATGATAGATATTGGTATCTAGATTTTACAAATGAAGAAAATAAGCCAAAGAATTTAAGCAATTACCCATGTAGTGTGGTATTTTTTGGGCCATTTCATTGGCCACAGGTAGAAACCCAACTCGAGCCAGCAGCGGTATTACTGAAAATTTCGGGATGTTTGGATTCAGGATGCAGCAGGAATGAGGGATATTCAGCTCAAGACACATTTTACCAGCTTAGAATCCTCTGTGGAAAGAGTGAAACTTGTCTTCTCCGTTGAGACCCTGACAGAGGATCCCGGCGAGGACTCGCATGCGCTCATTCTGAGCCCCCGTGGCCCAGAGGGATAGGGTAAGCTGATTGGACAGGGCTGTGTCATGTGGCCAGTCAGGTGGCCAAGAGGAGAGGATTAAAGAAGGAACAGGCTTCATTGCCCACAAAGGACAAGGAAGAAGTCTGGTTTTAGAAGATTAAAAAAAAATAATCGCTATGATGGTAAATGTTTGAACTAGGTCAAGATCATAAACTGAGGAATTCTGATTTCTTTTTTCAATTATACTTTAAGGAAGCATTGAAATAGTAGTTTTCCTTTGGTTGTGGGGGTGAGATGTGCTCATAGTGAAATCCCCTGGAGGAATGTTTGAGTATCACTCACCTGCATAAAGCCCGAGACTGGTATAGGAAGACCCTTGGGTGAGAGTGCATGGGACAAAGTAAGGGCAGATTGCAAGGCTTCAAAAGATGCCTATCTGTAGTTAGGTATTTTAATCTATTCAAAATGTTCTCTAAATTGTCTCTGTATTGAACAGTGATAAATGATTGTGAATGTAAGACTTCGTGGTTTTATACCTTTTTATTTTAAAGAAAATAAATGTGTGTCAAATTTCTCTTTTAGGTAACCAGCCCATCTGTTCTGATTAAGAATTCATGTTAGTATGGCAGGCAGCAGTTGGAGCCTTACCTGGTATAAATAAATAACCTCTAAGCATTTCCCTTGCAAAACTTTGCAAGCAATCCATAATTAAAACCCAAATAATTGTTTGCCACATTTCTTGAATGCTCCTAGGATGTATAAGGACTAACATTAATGATTAAAATGAGAATTACCGATCTTGAGATAATTAATTACTAAGGTCTTCTAGCCACATTTATAGGAATAAATGAGAGAAAAATATAAATCAATGCTATCTATTTTGCTTAAGTAATCTTTTCACTGCATGCCTCTGAGGGATAGGCTATCGTCTTCACTCCCTTAGGAAGATACCAATTTTCTCAACCCCTTATGAAACAGGGGCTAGTGCATTCTTTATCTCTTCTTTGGTGATCCCTGAATTTTAAAGTATTTTTCAGTTTTGGATTTTTTTCGTAAAATCTTTTATTTAAATCTCTCCTTTCTAATCTCTACTGGTAATAGCTAGTGATCATCTCCAAATCAATTCTTCATTTCTTTCAGGGTAACATGATTAATAACAACTTCAGTTCTTCATTAACTACTATATCTGTAATAAAAGCATGCTGCTTCTCCTTGTTTGAAATTCCCTTGTCCTTTCTAATATCTGCCCTTCTACAACCTTTTCCTTTTTCAACACAGTTGAAACAGCTTGACAAGATAGCAATCTCTAATCATTTAGTCATAGAAAAATCTCCTAAAGTCTTTTCAACGAGTTTTTTTTTAACCTGAACACTGAAATCCTCTTCTATGTGGTACAAATCTTTCTTCATCTTCTGAAAGTCACTTCAAAAGGTGTTTCATTTTTCTCAGAAACTACTAAATCTCATTACAGTCAGACGCTGTCTTGTTTAAAGCTTTTAATACTTTAAGGCATGTTAGTACAGTACAGTGCTAAGGTAAGATTTACCCTCTGTGAAGGTATTTACAGCATCTGAGTGGGCTGTGAAATCCAATCACCTGATGGCCAGAATGTGCAGAGTACCAAAATTAAAATTCTTTCTATCCCTTGATTGTAATTACTTTCAACCTCACACCTTTTGAAAATCAAGTCCTACTATTAAAATAAAGCTATATATAAATAAGTCTTCTTTTTTCCAGTGCCTAATGAAAACTGAAATTGAATTTAATTGATGTCCCTCAATTAAGTTCTCTATGGTTTTGTTTTCAACTTTAGCAACAACAAGACTATTGAAAAAGAAATCAAAATCCAAAATTCTACACTTAATCCTCCATTGCTAAATTTAAGAAGCTTTATGTGGCATGGACATGAAATATGCCTATGTATTCATAAGATATTTTAAGCATAAAGGCAAGCCATCTGTCCATCTTTGTGTCTCCCCACTCTTCACACTGTTCTCCTTCCTACCCTTAATAGCTCTTCCTTTTAGTTTTAAAGCAGCCTTAAGAAAAAATACACATATGATCTCACTTGTCATTAAAAAGTATGTATGTACAATTTATTTTGTAAGATGTCTATTTCTATATACATACCAATATATCAGTATGAATACACAGAAAAAACACTGGACAAAAACTTACCAGATTATTTAAGTGAGGACAACCGGGGTGGGTTGGTGTAAAGGATGGGGTGTAAAGACAGACTTTCATGTGCACATGTTTCATTTTTCACACTACAATAAAAACATACTTATGTTTAACTGGTGTGAACATTTTACAAAATGAAATACACTTTCAAACTATTGATGGCTACTAACAGAGAATTTTGGGACAAAGAGTAAAATCTCAACCCCTTGGTCACTGACATCCTACCCTTCCAAGCATCTCAGTGAAAAGAGGTGAATTTAAGTAAGATAGAAAAACAAACAACATCAAACAGAGAAGGTGAGGAAGTTGAAGAATGAAAAGAACTATTGTTTTGGTAGCAAGAAATAGGGGGAATTCAAGAAAACATTTTTAACAGAGTAGTAAGAGTAGAAATCAGAAGTCCAAGTAAGCTGGAGGTAAAGAAAGTTAAATTTTTTCAGCTGAGTGTGAAACATTCACTTTTAAAACTAATACTTCAGGGAATGAGAGAAGCAGAATCACAGATTAAAAAGAATATTAGAGAAGGAAATATTTTTATTATGGGTGGGGAGACTATCATGTTGGATTGGAGGGAAATAAGAGCATAGAGGAAATCTCATGGAAATGCAAGAAATTTGGTACTTGATGTAACAAACTCCAGGAGGAGGGCTTGGGCTGATAGGAGAGAAGTTTTAAAATGTGTCTATTTAAAAAGATGCAATGATGGCTCAAATCTTTACCCTATAAAAATAAATCTGGCCAAGTAAACACTTGCCTTTTTACAAAGAAAAGAATGACAGTGTAATTTTTCTGCCTAAAATAACCCCATTAATAAAGAAGAGGCACAATTATGATTTATTTTTTTACTTAAGAACTGCATTTATGTCTATCTCAGCAATTACACAGCTATCATCAGACACTCCAACTCCTTGTAACCTAGTTAATTCAGTTCCTCCTAGCATATGATGTTGAAATCTCACAGGGAGAACTGTGCTATTTTTTAATAAAAACTATCTGGACAGCAGTTAACTGGAGCATTAACCTGTTTTGGAGAAAAATAAATCTGCTGACACTTGTATGTGTCTGAGAATTAAATGACCAGAAGAAAAACACAAGTGACACTTTAAAATTTTGAGAGTGATGAAAGATTAATTAAGGACCCAAGTAGATACACTTATAAAATCATATATGTATATGTATGAATTTATAGGGTACCCACAACATACAAGATATGAGATAAGTAAATAAAAGAGGCTTAAGTATTTGAGTAATAATAATATCTTTTTAATATATGTAGGATTATGTACTTAGACTTGTAAAAAATCTCATATAACTATGAAAGTATTATATAATCCTGCTATAAAAACTTTATGTGATTACTAAACAAGTTCTGGAAAATACAGGAAAGTATAAAATGGAAAATTAAAATAAACTTTAATCCCTTTACTCAGCAATGGTCACTTAATTTTTTAGTGCTCAGAAAAGGGGACCCTCCAGTTCCTTGTGACAGAGCAGACACTAGAATGCATATTTCCTGATTTCTACTCCAGTGGCCTTCCTCCATACACATTGATTTTAGTGTTTCAATTTCGGCCCAATAAAATTTATGTACTTACCATCTTTTTTTCCCCTCATGCATTGCTTTTTTTTTTTTTAAGCCTGGCAAATACCCTATTATCTCCATTGGATGGAGTTATCAGAGTGTATTTACTGGATCAAAGGGCACAGAGGTTTTAAGGGTCTTGAAACATTACTGAATTGATTTCGGGAAAGTTGCTTCAGTTCATGTGTACTTGCCTGCATTAAGTATGTATCTTTTAAAAATCTTTACCAGTCTACTAGATGAAAAAATGTAATTTCAGTGTTTGAATTTTCATTTCTTTATTATTTTGACCAACGAACATTCATTGAAAAACTACCATGTGCTGTGCACAATTCTAGGCCCTATTTAAACATAAATTTGACTATGACAGTGTCTGTCCTCAAGGAGCTCAAAATAGAGGACAATACTCGCATAAGAAGGAGCCAGGTACTTAAATGCTCTGATGCTGCCCTGCGTAGACCGTAAGTGATGGGAGCAAAAATAAAAGAATGTTTAATTTTTCTTGGAGGAATGTGCCAAATAGAACTTTTTTTCTCTTGGGAGAATGAAGAATGAACTGGAAGTTGTAAAAACCCTTTAATTTGAATACAACTCTGTGAAAGAAGGTTATTATTTTCATTGTACAGATGAAGAGACAAATATAAAGAAGTAACGATTTACTTTGGGTAGCACATGCTGCACACAATAGGGACCACGTTAGGATGTGTATCTATCTTACTTTAAAGTGTCCATAGCTTATCATCTTCCTACATAGCATCTCTGCATCTCCCAAGAAGGTTATATTTGTTGTATATCTCTTCTTCAAAATTTAAGATAGATAGTACATATCTTATCTTTTTTTTTAACCTGAGAATCCTGGCTAAATTTAGAGATCACTCTGAAGTTTTAGTGCTATTCCTGCTTAGATGTTCACAACACTGAGTGACTTGATGCTCAGTCTGAGTGGTACATAGAAGCCATCGAGTTCAACCTGCTCATTTTAGGTGAAGAAGCAGAAGCCCAGAGAAGGAGGCACCACAACTCCTTGTGACAGAGCAGACACTAGAATTCGTATTTCCTGATTTCTCCTCCGGTGGCCTTCCTCCATATCACATTGTGCATGGTGTTTAAAGTTGGGTTCAATAAAATTTGAAGTTTGGACCCAAATCAACTAAGATATTTTAAAATTGGTGGGTCAGTATTCACTTTTGTTCTTCTTCTGTGTTGGCTGAACCATGCAGAGATAGTCAGTCTGTGCTGCAACTTCCAGTAAGGGAAAGGAAGAGAAGAAAACGCACATTTGAGTTCCTACTCACTATATATGCTAGACACTTAGGTATATTACACCGTGTGATCCTCACAGCAACTCTTTAATGTAACTATTATAGTCTCCAAGGCACAGATGGGAGCACAGGGGAAAATATAGAAAGAGTTTTAAAACTTGCTTAAGTTAAATTCTTAGCTGAAGAACAGTGTAGATCTTCACGGTGTTATGTACCTAAGTGGAAGCAATAGCATTGGAAAACAAGTCTGTTTGACCTCAAAACCCCTTCCCACTGACTCCCACAACTTCCAGCTCTTCATAGGGAGGGATGAGATCTTGAGTACCAGACATTATGATTATGATTTGGTCATAAGTACTAACTTCTACTATTTACTGTCATTGTTGAATCTAGTTCCCTGCCCCCACCATTCTCAGCTCCAAGCATATCAAATTTACTTCAGTTCCTGGAATGAGCCAGGGTAGCAGTCAAGCATGGGGATTCCAGGGCCATTCTATTTGGATTCAAGTCTTTGTTCAGTGACTTACCAGCTTTATCGTCTTGGGAAAGATCCACACTGTTCTTCAGTTTTTTATATGGAAAATGGAATTAATAATAGTGTGTGTACCTCACTGGGTTGTTGTGAAGTATCACATGAAATGAAATCACATGTATTACTTAGCATAGGGCCTAGCATATTGTAAGCATCCAATTAATACTGATGATTTTTACTGTGGTCTCTGTGCTTTTCCATGTTCTGTTGGCCTGGAGCACTCTTTGCTCTCACTTTATTTGTCTGGCTACTTCCTATATACTCTGCAAGTCTCAGTTTCAGTGCCACTTCCTCAGAGAAGCCTTTCCTGACCATCTAACCTAAGTTAACTGCTTTTCCAACATGGTCATATAGAAGCCTGTCTTTCTCTATCCAAGCACATACACATATTTTAGAATTAACTTTTGTCTGTATTCTTCATTGCATGTTCTTTGGAGGAAAGGGTGTGTCTTTTCTTGTTCACCATTTTATCTACACCAAATACAAGGTCAGACAGAGTAGGCAGGCATGTAACAGACAGACATATTTGCATTTTAGCAACGGACTTTGGGAAATATTTCCTTTCAGAGAAGACTAATGGCATATGAGCACCAGGAAATATATTTTGGCTCTTCCCCCTTCCTGAAGTCATAGCTGTGAGGCTGGGCCAGGCTGCCTCACTGTGAGTCACATAGAGTTTTATTTCTAGGGAATTAATTGATAAGAGCTGTGTAATTGTGTGGTTCAGTAATGAGCAATTTAGGGAGTGAAAAAATAAAGGAAATAAATGACTCCAGAGGTGTACACTGAGATACCAGAGTGGGGGTAAAAAAGATCACCTGGACAGTGGCCAATAGTAGTTGAAGCTGCCGTGACGACTTTGACAGCTGGCTGGGAAATCCCTGCAGATTCACTCTGCGGTACTGGAGCACTCAGGTGCCTCCCTTCTCTGCGGTTATGATATTGATTGGTTGTGAATTAGTTTTCTATTGCTGCTGTGACAAATTACCACAAACTTGGTGGCTTATACAATACACATTTATTATCTGATTCTTCTCTAGGTCAGAGTCCAACATGGGTCTTGATTGGGCTAATATTCAGCACTGCGTTCCTTTCTGGAGGCTCTAGGGGAGAGTTCATTTCTTTGCCTTTTCTGGCTTCTAGAAGCTTTCCACTTTCCTTGGCTCATGGTCCCCTTCCTTCATCTTCAATGTAAGTGACAACAGATAGAGTCATACTGCTACACCTCTGGGTCTCTGTAGCCTGGAAAGTTTTTGTGCTTTTAAAGATTCATGTTGATGCACTGGGCATAATCTGAGATAAGCACTCCATCTCAAGGTCCATAATTGTCCTCATCTGCAAAGCTCTTTTTGCCATGAAAGGTAACATTTTCATGAATTCTGGGAATTAAGGAATGGACATTTTTGGGGCCATAACTCTGTGAGTGCAGGTAGCTTCATCTTTTTGTTAAACATTATTCAGATGCCCCCAAATAAGTCATTAGAAATGCCTTCTTGTGCTTGACACTGTTTAGTGGGTGCTGGGGTGCACTGCTCACATTTTCCCTCCATGACCCAGGCACTCATCCCTCCAACTGCTGGGAATTTTGATGGTGGTTTCACACAGTTGGGTCTCTTTTTGGCATTGCCATCTGGTAAGATTGCCACCCAAAGTCACAGCTCCTTGTGAGGAAGAGCCTACATCTGGTGACTTGTCCTGGGTGAGTTATAAAAGCCCAGTTCCTCTGCTTCAATGTAGAGCAACTCTGAGGGCCTTTCTAGCTCCAGCCCCAACTCTCCCCTGGTGAGTCACTGTGACTTCATCTCAGTTCAATGTCTACTTCTCCCCAGCCCTACTACCCTCTTCTCCCTAAGGGATGGATCCCAGGAGCACTTCCCAGTAAACCTCCTACATGCAAATCACCTCAGAGTTGGTTTCCCAGGAGCCCATCTGGAATATGCTGTGAAAGACAATGTGTGCATTCCTGCAAGCTTTGGAGCTCTCCTAAACCTGAATACAAATAGGAATGAAGAAAACTTGTCAACAGTGCACTGTTAAGGAAGCAAAAATCGCATCCCTTGTTTGCATCCTTTAACAACCTAACATCCATGTGTCTTAAATGTCAGTCCTCATTATTCACAGATTCCCTACTTAAAAACTTGCCTTCTCAATAAGGTTTATCTATGACCCCAACTCCACACTCCTGGTGTGTTCCTGGTCATTCACAGACATGCGCAGGGTGAGGACAAATTTGAATTGCCTGACTAGTGTTCCCAGCTGAGGTTGAATGAGGCAAAACTCTCCCTTCTTGTCTCAGCTCTCATACTGAAAACAAACTTTGTGTGATCCATCCAAGGTTTTTTGCATTTTTTTTGGTCTTTTTTATTGATGACTTTTGCTGTTTAAAATGGCTTCCAACTGCAGTGAAGCGTTGTCTAGCATTTGTAAAGTTCAAGAAGTGCCTTATGGAGACAATACCTGTGTTACATATGCTTTGTTCAGGCATTAGTCATAGTGCTATTAGTTATGAGTTCAATGTTACTGAATTAACTATATATACCAAATAAGATGTCCTTAAACAGAAACACACACAAAGTAAGGTTACGTGTTGATCAATTGATGAAAAATGTGAGCAGGGGCTTTCAGGAACCTAACCCTTATTTCCCCTAGAAGTGATAGGTCAATATTCACCAATTCAGTGTTCATGGTGACTTGTAAAATATAATTACCATGAATAATGAGGATTGACTCTATTTCTATGTAGATATATGCACTGTTTCATTATACAACTACATGTCTTCAGCATGCTTGCTTGGTTGCATTTTCTGGAGATTCTAGATGTCCTGGATAAGTGTTGTAAGCTTACCAGGGGAAAGCAAGGAGAAAAGAAAATCCTCTTTCATTCCGTACCCCACTTCTTGCATACTCCTGCTCTAAACTGGTTTGTGACCTGAAGGAATGAGATGATTGTTGAACCTTTCTTTGCTGGCACCTTTTATGCCCCAGGAGAGAGAACCAAGTTCACAGGTGATTCCCTGAGCAGCTTATAGAAGTATGGGAAAGAGGGGCACAATGAGGCTAATTAGTGGAGGAGAAGGGCAGTTCTAACACCACTGGAGCATTCCAGACCATATTTTATCTTCTGCAACTTACAGAGTGATCAAGCTGAAGAATCAGCTCCTTTGTTCACACTGCAGGTGGGAGATAAAGCTCCACAAATAAGGTCAAGAGTAACTGACACTAGCCATCAGCCTACAAAGATTCCTCTGCTCCATTGCCCACAGAATTGCCCTGCTTCTCGTCTTGTCCTATTTCATGGATGTGCCCATGTGCTCACACACGTGGTTCTCATATCTTCATCCAAAAACCCATCATTCTCCATCTTCAACTGAACTTCTTTTCAGATGCCACTAACAGAAGGGTCAGGCCGGGCCATCACATTTCAGCAGGTTGCCCCCTTTCCTGTACACATGGTCTGTCCATCTGCTCAGCTATGTTCTGCCAGCTCTTTCTGATTGGATTCTAACTGAAAGAGGCACAGTTTTCTCAACTCTACAGGGGTGTGGATGCTGGAGTTTTGTTAATATTCCAGAAGCAGGTCTCAAAAGGGCTTGTTTTAGACAATTGATGATTTCCTCAAAAGCTTATATATTATTACATTTCTATGTTTCCAGTGAGATGTGTATACACACACACACACACACACACACACACACACACATACACACACTAAGGGTGACGGATTATTAAAAGCATTCCCTAGTGCATTATTTTATTTTACATTTTATTTATTGTATTTATTATTTGATATTATTAGTCCTTTTTAGAATTAAAAAGAATTTTATTGAGGCATAGCTGACATAACATTATATTAGTTTCAGGTATACAATGTAATGATTGATATTTGTGTACATTGTGACCTGGTGCATTAATTTATTAAGTAATGAATTCTCATAAAAATTAATATTCACCCCATACTACATCTCTACTTTTGATCTAGATTTTGTATGTACTCCAAAATGCTGTTAACTTCTCAAGCACAAACTCCAGAGTAGAAAAATTTTATTTTATTTTTAACTAAGGAAGATTTTAATTTTTATCTCATGCTCTCCAATTCCTCTTGATGTAGTCAGTTTTGGGTTCTGATAGGTAATTCCTGGTTTTCTCACTTAATCATAAACTTTGCTCACCCCAATGCCAATTTTTTGCCTAATTCTTGAGGATCTGGTCTGGTGCCAAGATGTGAAGATGAGGATGAGGCGTGTAGGAAATAAGGAATCTCTGGTCACTGAGTGTCCATGCTGGTGTCCCTGACTCATCCTCATCATGCTCCATTGGCCACTTGTTGGGCCATGTAGATTATTTCGGTGTCTTCACCATCTAAACCAGCAGGCCTTCCAGGGGTCAGGGCTCTCAGCAATCAAGGCCATGCTCTCATCATTCTTGGCCACATGAGGAAGTTCCTTTTTCTTCCTGTGCCATGTTGGGAAGCAGGAGAGCTCTATGAGACTGCTTTAGGTGTATCTACCTATGTTGGGCAGCCATTTTCACTGGGCTGTTACTCATGGGAAGCAAACATGCTTTATACCCCTGCAAGGCAATGCATAGATTCTAAACCTTTGCTTTCAGTTCTCCAAACCTGAATCTCATAAAAAACTGAGGATTTAAAAAATATGACACTCCTTGTGCATAATTGAAATTACAGATCTGCAATTAACATAAACATCTGAGAAAATCTTCAATTGCTTCTGAACCTCAGGTGAGGGGTAAGATGCTCATCAGACATACTGAAGTATGTTCTCTCTCCTTTCCCTTGGCAATTCCTCCTCCACTATTTTGCAGAATCTTTACTCAGGCGACAAGGTTATCCTGGCCTTCACCTATTCTCCCAAATGTATTTTTTATGACATAAACCTTATGTCCTGAATCCTTCAGAGCTTTGTTTTGATTCTCAAAACATCTTTTCTTTCCAACTGGTGCCTCTGCCATAAACTTCAAGAGGCTTTAGATTATTTAAATGTCACAAAGATGATTCCCTTGTGATTTGCGTTCAACTACTGTGGCAAAGGGATATGTCAGTCTTTAAATGGCGAAGAGCCAGGTGGTCCAAGAAAGTGCCTTAGGAAGACACTGGGGACATATAGGACACATTCATTAATATTTTAAACTATTATTCATATACACATGCTTTGATTACACATGCACCTTACACCTAGAAGTCTTGCATCATTAGGTATTTTAAATATATTATACTTCCTTCTATGCTTATTTTCCCACTTTCATATCATATGCCACAACTCAGAAGTAACATTTCCTTATAAGAAATAAATATTTGGGGAAAATAACTGATGTTGGGAAAACTGGACAGCTACATGTAAGAGAATGAAATTGGATTACTGTCTAACTTCCATGCACAAAAGTAAACTCAAAATGGATTAAAGACCTAAATGTAAGACATGAAACCATAAAACTCTCAGAAGAAAACATAGGCAAAAAATCTCCTCAACATAAGAATGTACAAATTTTTTCTCAGACACATCTCCTCAGGCAAGGGAAACAAAGTAAAGAAATGAACAAATGGGACTACATCAAACTAAACAGCTTCTGTACAGAGAAGGACACCATCAGTGGAACAAAAAGGCTACCCATAAAATGGATGAATATATTCATAAACAATCTATCCAATAAGGGGCTAATTTCCAAAATATATAAAGAACTCATATACCTCAACACCAAAAAAACAAATAACCCAATTAAAAAATGGGCAGAGAACCTGAACAGACATATCTCCAAAGAAGAAATACAGATGGGCAATAGGCACATGAAAAGATGCTCCACATAGCTAATCATCAGGGAAATGCAAATTAAAACCACAATGAGATATTACCTCACACCAGTTAGAATGGTCACTATCCAAAAGACAAGAAATAACAAATGCTGGTGAGGATATGGAGCAAAAGGAATACTCCTACACTGTTGGTAGGAATGTAAATTGGTGCAGCCACTTTGGAAAGCAGTATAGAGTTATCTCAAAAAACTAAAAATAGAAATACCATATGACCCAGTAATTCCACTTCTGGGAAATTACCCAAAGAAAACAAAATCTCTGATTTGGAAAGATATATGCACCTATATGTTTACTGCTGCATTATTTATAATAACCAAGATATGGAAGCAACGTAAATGTCCATCAATAGAATAATGGATAAAGAAGAGGTGGTACACATACACAATGGAATATTATTCGTCTATTAAAAAGGAACAAATCCTGCCATTTGCAACATGGGTGGAGCTGGAGGGTATTATGCTCAATGAAATAAGCCAGGCAGAGAAAGACAGATACCATATGATTTCACTTATTTGTGGAATCTAAAAACAAAACAAAACAAAATGAACTAAACAGCAGTAGACTCATAGACACTGATAAGTGACTGGCAGTTACCATGGGGGAGGGTTGGGATGGTTGGGTGGGGAGAATGAGGGTCATAAAGAGGCACAAAAATTATCAATTATAATATAAGTTGGTCACAGGAATAGTAGGTAGTATAGCATGGAGAATATAGCCAATGATTCTGTAACATCATTCTATGTTGACAGTAACTGCATTAGCAGGGCTAACTTAATAATATGGGTAATTGTGAACCACTGTGTTGTATACTTGAAACTAATATAAGATTGTGTATCAGCTATACTTCAATTATAAAAAAGAAAAACTTCACCTAAAAACTAAAAAATAAGAAGTTCACTTAAAAAAAGCAATAAATATTTGATGACATGTTATTTCTTCATGTAATGGACCAAAGGTTTCTAAATATGCAAATATCCATGGAAATCAACCTGCTGTTGGAGAATGCTAAGTACATTAAACTGCCCATAATTATATGACTCCATTTGGGACAGACTAAAAGAAAACATTCCAACTTTCCTTGCCTCTCCTCCCTTCCCCTCCCCTCCCCTCCCCTCCCCTCTGCTCTCCACTCCTCTCCCTTCATTTTCCACTGCTGTCTTTCATGCCCCCATCTCTTGATGAAGCTTTGAGTTCCAGCAGCACATTCTTTTCTCCAAAAACACAGAAGCCCTTTTTTCCTTAATTGTGAAGAGGCTTAATGAGAAGTGACAACCTGCCTCTTCATCATGCTCAATTTTTAGACTATCTAAAGTCTGCTAATTAATTTATTTCCAAAGGTGATTTTGTTCTTAGCATTTTATTGATTCATGGGTTAATCAACTGCAACATTTCTATTGAAAGCAAATGTAGCTTCAAGTCAAATAATTTTTTCTTGTGGGAGCTTTCCTTTCAATGCTCTCACCCATAGCCTAATTTCTAAGACACAGAAAACAAATTTGAATAGTTTTTAGAACCACATAACCTATTCCTTCCCAGGGTATTTGTTCCCTGACTTGTTTCTGTCCATCAGCCTTCTTTTATCATCACTTCCCCCTTTGTCAGTGTGGACATAATGTATGTCATTATAAGGATGCTCTTCCTCCCTTGCTCCTCTGTCCTTTTGTCACACTTGATAGATAACCACAACATAGATAAACTTAACCACTTCTTTTTCTGTGCCTGTAACCAAACATCTCCTGAAATGAAATGCAATTGCCATTAGGAAAAGAAACAAGTAGCCAAACACTGTGTGGAAACAATGACCATATGAGCCGTGATCTGGTGGATAAAGCAGAGAGTTTAGATTTTAAAGTCCCACTCAACTTCAATTAATTGCAGCTGGAGATACTGAGCATTCCCTTCAATTAGCATATTGGTTCCTGAAATAAGCAACAAACTGTGTCAGTGTGACCTTAACTGAGAAGCTTAGGTCAGTGACATGAAATAAGGGATAATGAAATAGGAGTTAGATATAAAACTAGGTAGATGTGTGCAGAAAATGTGATGTGTGCAAACAAAACTCATTTGTAGCCCTTCTTTAACCTACTTGAGATCAGTTTGTGACTCTGTTTGATTTTACAGATAGGGGAATACGGGTCCAAAGAAGTTTAGCTATTTATCAATACTGCATCGTGTTTAAGAACACAAGGTCCAGAGCCCAGTGCTGCCCATATCACTTACTGGTCTTGTAGCTTGGGCAGCTCACTTCGTCCCCCTGTGCCCCAGTTGCCTCTTGTGTACCATGATGATAGCAGTAGTTCTCAACGCATGGGGCTGTTTGAGAATTAAATGAAATAGTATGGATAAAGCCTGAAGAGCATTCTGCAGGGTGATTGGCACATTTCTTTTTCTGTTCATCCCTTCCTCAATCTTGCCACCTGGAATGTAGTTTCTATTATATGGACCATAAGAATGGGGACCCCAACTTAGCGATGGTGGAGCTGTGAAGAGGAAGCAGCCTGGATTGCTGAGTTTCCAAGGATTGAAGTTGCCTTGTCAGCCCTAGAAACTGGCCTCCGGTCCTCATTTACAGAAAGACAAAACTTCAAACTTGATTAAGCATGACCTTTTTTGTTTTTTGGTCACTCATAACCGAATCCTATCTGATATGTGTATCTCTTCTATCCTTTTATTTTTCAACCATCTGTGTGGTTGTTTTAGGTGTGTCATATTTTCTGCACTATGTAACTAGATTTTCTTATTTATCCAGTCTAATAATCTGTTTTTTAATTGGTATGCTTAATTATTGTAATTTATTTTAATTACATCCTACACAACATTTTTCCCATCAGTGTTTTTCCAGAACAATTTCTGTAACAATGCCTTCTTGGAGTTTTTGTAGTTTTCAATACTATGCTTTCTGGCTGATGTTTGCATATGAAAAAGTTATGTTTACATCTGATCCAATACTAACAAAGTGGAAATGTGACTCAAAGTTCCTGGTTCTGAGGGAGATCATGTTACTGCATATAGAGCAACTGTTTGGTAACAACCATATTAATTGATGATCAAGAAGCAATGTTTAAAGCATTTCATATCTTGTTATAACTTGTTACTTATACAGATAGGCTTTTTACTGTGTCTTAATTCCATTTTAGAAAAACTGTGAATTGGTTGAGAAATTTTTCAATTGAATTGCACATACTTGACATTTCTACCTTTAAAGTAAAGAAAGATAGGCTCTTCGTTAGCATTTTACATAAAATGTTTGATTTTAAGGATTGATATTGACTTTAAGAGAAATATGTTTCTATTGTGGCATTTTCTACCATTTGATTTAAAATTTTCTGCTTATCATCCATTCTCTTTACTAGTTTTTTATATCCTATACTATTTTCTGTTGGGTGGTAATTAATTTCATATTTCTTTTCTTTCTCTCTTATGATTTGTAACTCATAGATTGCATTTCTATTCTTTTATTGAATAACCTTACATTTTAAAGATGCATATTAATCATCATTTTTCATTTTTGTATACCTACTAGAAAGTCAATTGCCCAGAACACTTTAACTGCTCATTCAACACCTGCTACATGTTTTTTTGTTTTCCAGAATTTTAGTTTTCTCTTTTTAACACAAAACATAGGATTAAAAAAATTAAAATAACTGGCTTATTTTACTGACTTCAGTGTTATCTGGCTTGATTTTGTTCCTCATTCTGGGTCAGTTTTATTCTTAATAGACTTTTCCTTCATTGGTTAGTTTAATAAAGGTGCTTGGCAGGGAAATTTTCTTTGCATGTCTGAATATGTCCTTATTTTGCTCTTTTTGTTGGGTATAAAATCCAAGATTGAGAGAGAGTTTTTCCACAGTTTGTTGAAGATATTTCTCCTTTGCCTTCTGGCATCTATTGTTGCTGATGAAAAGTCTGTTGTCAATCTGATTTGTCATTTTTAATCTCTCTTCATTCTGGTAGCTTTAAAATTCCTGACTCTCCTTTCTCCACCTGTTTCCTGGATGTTCTGTAGTTTTGGTAAGATAGATCAATAAAATAGATCCACACTATAACATTATTTTTATTTTTCCTGCTCTATAACCATATTGTACTTTTGGTTTCAAGACTTTCATATTTCTTTAACTGAAAATTTCTTGTTTATCTTTTTAAATATTGTGTATTCTGTACTCCCTCCATTCTCTTCTGCATCTGCCATTAGGTTTATATTAAGATTTCTTGTCAATGCTCCCTGACTTCTAACTCCTCTCTTATTTATTAATATTTTTTGATGCATTTTGGGTAAAGCTGTTACCAATACCTTTCACTTTATGAGTTCACTTTTTTGTTTGTAGTTTTAGAGTTTATTTTAATAAATATTTAAACTTTTTCAGTGATGATTTTTTAATTTCTAAATTTTCTAATTTTTTTCATACTTACCTAATAGTGTTTTTTCTACTTTCCTAGTATGCTTTTTCAGTGTTATTATTCCTTTATTAATCTCTTTGAGCATTTTACCCATAACTAAAGATAATTCAATTTCTAAAATAAATGTATTTTGAAATGAATGCAATCTCACTTTAATAAATGTATGTATGCACATGTACACATATATCAAGGAACACAAGTATTTATGAAGTCATCTAAACTGATCAAGTTTTGCCTCTAGTTTTAGGCAGGGATAATTTGTGTCTGTATGGTCAATGTCCTGATTTATTATTTCATGCCTGTGCTGCACTGGTTCCTACATGTTTTGAATATTAGGTATTACATAATAGAGGCTTATAGCAGGATTTCTAGTTACATTTTCTTAAAGATGGAAGGAAGAAAGAAGCTGGAGGGAAAAGCACCATTCACCAACTAAACTCCTAAGGAAAGTTGACCTAAACTCTGGAATTCACAGCTATCTTATTAATAATACTTAAAGGAAAAAAAATCCTGCATTCAGTCTTGGAATTTTGCTTCTGGAAGAGTAAATATTTCACAGAACTATACAATATTAGTCCACCAATTAAAACCCACTCATTTTATAAAAGAAATTAAAAACACAGGAGTAAACTTGCCAAGAACTTTCTAGAGAGTGTTCAGAGTCAGGGATATGGACCATGCATTCTGACACCTGATCTAGTACTCCTTCCCTGCTTCATAGCTGCCTTTCATACTGAGAAGACTCCAGCCTCCCTAGCAATTTTAAAAAGATTCTGACATATGCCAGCAAAATGATTCAAATATGTCAACTTATGCTCATCTTTGCTTAGCCAGATTTTTCATAACTTTACCTCACTAGAAAGAAACATGAGAAGTGCTTCTTTTTAGCATATAAACCAGAAAGATCAACTCCCTCAAACAGTTGTTTGGTTTCATAGGTTTCGAATAGCAGTGATTTTTTGGTATTGTTTTTCATCACAGTCTTATTCTCAAAATAGTTTTAAGCATAAGTTGCTTATTTTCAAAAAACATTGAGGGCATGTGAAAAGCACCTTTTAATCTTTAATTTAGTCTCAATACATTGTCATCTCTCTGATAAAGGTCAGTGTTATTAAGTTAATGTTTAAATAATTAAAATGCAAAAGTCTTTGTATATTCCAAATATCTAATCCATTATTTTTAATATATATTTGAACATATAGTTTTACTTTTCTAAAGTTAAGACCCTTCAGAATTTGTCATGTCTATTATGATGGTTATCAGGAATAATTATATATTGAGAGTTTACCAAGTGTCAAATTCATTGTTTTATATATTTTAACTTACTGATTTCTCACAGCAAGCCAGCAAGATAGATGTTATTCTCATGCCATTTATTGGAAATGAGAAACTAAAAAACAGAGTAAGAAATTGCTAGCTGAGGCAGAGGTGATATACAACCCACATCTCTCTAATTCTAATTCATTTATTTTCTGTTTTTTATGTCTTTCCCCCCCTCTATTGCTCTGTTACTAAATTCTTTTGTGTTACTTCCTAGTGTACTATTTTAATTCCCTTGTTATTTATTATATATTTTTAGTTATTTTCTCAGTGCTTACCTGATGATTATAATTGAAGTTTTTACAATTTAAGTCAGATTTTTATCAACTAAATTTTAATAGTGTATGAAAACAGTTACTATATAGCTCTACTACTTTATGCCTCTTTTGTGCTATTATTGTATCTATTGCATCTTTATACATTATATGCCTATTAATACAAATATAATAATTGCTTTATGTAGTTGTCTTTTAAATCATACAAGAGATAAAAAAAGAGTAACCAACAAAAGTATACATTTGTTTTACATTTATCTGTATTGTTATCAGGTATAAAGATATCTTTATCAATGCTGTTTATATTTTCATGAGAATTCATGTTACTGTCTAGCATGTTTTCAACTCACCCTGAAAGACTCTGTTAATATTTTTTATAAGGCTGGTCTGCTAGTGACAAACTATCTCAATTTTTGTTTATCTAGGAACATTTTAATTTCTTCTTCATTTTAAATAATGGTTTTGCTGGATATAGAATTATTGATAGAGAATCTTTTTCTTTCAGCACTTTGAATATGTCATCCACTGCCTTTTGCCTCCATGGTTTCTGATGAGAAATTAGCTGTTAATCTTAGCATAGATTCCTTGTATATGATTCATCATTTTTCTCTTGCTGTTCTCAAGGTTCTTTCTTTGTCTTTTGACAGTTTATGATTTCACCTAGATTTGGATCTCTTTGAGTTTATCCTCACTGGTCTTCATTAAATTAAACTTTTTTAATGTATAGATTAATGCTTTTTATTTTAAATCAGATTTGTGGTGGTTGACCTGATCAAGAGAGTGATAAAGGTTTTTTCTGACTCAGTCCCCCTCACAAGAATACTAGCAGCTAAAAGACAATTGTGAAAATCCCAAGCTGAAGCATCCCCCTGGACTGCAGGCACTGAGAAGGACTGTATTGGAAGGGCAAGAGGAGTGGTTCCACTTTGACTGCATTGGCCTCCTCACAGAACAGCACAGTTCCAAAAGGAGAGGAACACTAGGGATCAGCTGGAGATAGAGAAGTGGGCAGGGCTTAGAGTAACCAGCACTCAGATTTTGGTTGACTATGGTCCTGCTTGCAGCAGTACCTGAACAATGATTCCAGCTACCAGCCCATCTGCAGGGCTCAGCTGGTGGCTCTGCCTGGCAAGGGAACTTGGTTAGCAGTTCTGCCAGATTTGGATCCCCAGCTATATATTCTATAATCTGCCTTGGTAGGAAGCCAAGCCAACAGCCCTGACCAACTTTTGAGCATAGCCTCTGGCCCCAGATAACCAGGAAGCCTGAGCAGTGACACTGAACTATCTTGGAGCCCAGCCTACCACCCACCCAGCAGCAGAGCCCAGCATGCAGCCATGCCCAGGCAGGGAACATAGCCAGTGGCCCAGCCCAGTTGCACAGTATAGTCTGCAGCCCCACCAAACCTGGTTGCCCCGACAGCAGCCACCCTGCCCCCACTGCAGATCACAGTCTCCAGCCTCACCCAACTGAGGTGTACAGTTACAGGCCCTGCTCAACCAGAGAGCCTAAGCAGCGACCTTGTCCAAAAGTGGAAGCTCCACAGGGCAGGGGCTTTGTCTCTTTGTCCATTGTTTTTCCCAGAACCAGAATAATGTGATCAGTCCACGTGGATAGGTTCATGATAATTAGGATCAGTTATGTTCCGCTTGCCCTACTCTTCTGGGCAATAAACATGCCAACTGGACTAAGTGCTAATAATTATCATCATAATATTTTCATAACACTTTAACTTAAGCTTTATGCCAAATATGAATTTTATAAATACTTTTTTCTACTTATTATTTAATAAAAACAATTTAAAGGAAAGAAAGTTAATAAAAAGAGTTCTTCTTGACAGATGAGGAGGAAGATTAATCATTCTTCTACCAACTCTGTAAATTCTGAGAAAAAGGAGACAGTAGAAGAAACTAATATTTATTAAACATCTACTATATAGCAGGCACTGTCAAGGTATGGTTACAAAAATTATTTCATTTACCTATCACAGTAATACCATTGTAGTGGGCATTAAGAATTGGTTCATTTTATTTTTTAGGTGAGAAAACTGAGTCTTAGAGAGATTGAATGATTTTCTAAGACTGCACAGCTAGTAATCAGCACAACTAGGATGTAAGTTCACACATTTCTTGACATCAAAGTCCATCAAAGACCATGATATACAGCATTGTTTCTCAGTCCTTAATTATTGGCTTAACATTTTCCTGATTTTGTTGTATTTGAGGACTTCTGACTACCATTCCAATGATTTTTGTCATAATGAATGTACCACGGTGTAATTTGCTTAATGTTTTTTCTTTAAAACTTTCCTGATTTTATTTAAAAAGGAAACTTCATGATAGGTGGAAAACGGAGAACCAATATCACTTGCCATAAATAAAAGATGATATGTGATTAAAATTGTGATTGAATTTTATCTAGATATTCTTTGTTGAAGGCTCTGAACCTTAGTCCTCTTTCTATTGATTGAAGAAGGAAGATTGTTAGCAAGGGTGTGTGTTAAAGGCATTCCAGCACTAGACTGATTGTGACAATCAGAAAAATCGAGGGAAAATTGAAAAGAGAATTACAGTCTCACTAGGTGATTCCGGAGTGTTTAATGCTACCTGTGCATCAATAAGACCTGAAATAGCTCATATTCTTCTGACCTAGAGATTTGGGAAACAATAGTTAGATCAACATGGGTTCAAGTCTTGCTGTAAGAGTTTCAAGTTAATGAATTTCTCCTAGTTGATGCTTTCTCACTTGTAAAACATACCTCAGTTTGCTGTGAATGTTCAGTTGTGATATTGAAGAGGGAGATATTGGTATGGGGAGCCCTTAACTAACATGTTGGCAAATGTTTGGGGAAAATTAATCATTATTATTGTGTTCTGTGTGCTCTATTATATTGATGCTGCACCTCTCTGAGCTTATAATCACAGTTATAAAGTTATTATTCCTCACCCCAATCAAGAGTTCACCCTACTTGCCACAGCTGTTTAGCTGGGATAAAAGATCAATGAGGAGGGGCATTAGATCAAGAAAAATGTAGTGTACACACGGACTGATACGTAGGGTGATACTTTTTTTTCTTTGCTCTGCACGAGGTGCCTGGGGCAGAAAGAGCAGATGGGAGCTGAAATGCAGCTTATGCTGTGCAGGCTAATGCATGGGTCCTGGCTTGGGGCTGCATTAACCTCCACAGCTGCTCTTCCCTAATTTGCAAAGAAGTGCCTTATCTGTGGCAGCAGTGGCTGCCTCCTTCAGATTATTTATTTACATGGGGCTCTGATATGTGCACTATGAATAATAGTAGAAGAATCAGGTATAAAGAATCTTACGCAAAGGAAGGATGGAAGGCGCCTTCTAGGGGCTTGCCAAGGAGGCCCCAATCAGAGCTGGTGCAGGAACCCTGCGCAGCTCTGTCTGCATCCAGGGTCATCCTTCCCTCCGGTGTCTGCTCACACCAGGTGCTCACAGCAGCTCTGCTTGTCTTCTCAAGCAATGCCAAAGTTCCATTTTAAAGTAAAAGTTCAATTCCCCATGGAATTTTGAAGATAGGGCTAAAGGATGGATAGGGACTGAATGAACAAGCTAAGAGGCAGATAGAGAAAGAAATCCAAATTTAGCTATGGCATATCTGGGTTATTTTATTTCGGTTAATAAGCAAAATGCAGAAGGGTATCTTTTCCTTTTTACTAACTTTTAAATAAAAAGCCATCATCCTTGGTCACTGCAGTGGTTTCAGGCACTCTATTTATTATTCTAAGTGGAGGGGAAGGACACAATTGAAGGGACCAAGTTTCTTTGCTTAGGTTTTTGCCTCCTCTTCCTCATCCCACCTATGAGCCAGGACAGCAGAGGGGCCTGCTCCTCGCCAGGAGATGAGAAATCCTGCCCTTCAGGCCCCCTCCCTTTGCACACCCAGGTACCTGCTGTGGAGTCTTGGTGTCACCCTAGGCTTTCTCCATCAGTGACAATGATTTCATTTTTTTTATTGAAGTGTTGATATACGATCTTATACTGGTTTCAAGTATACAACATAGTGTTTCAGCAGTTCCCCGTATTAGTAAATCCTCAGCCCCACTAGTGCAGTAACTATTTGCAGTGACGTTGAAAGAGCTCTCGCTGTATCCTGGACACTGTGACCATTTCACTCACTCCTTATAACACTGCTAAGAAAAGAAAAATTGTGACATTTAAAAATACTGTTATTATTCCTATTTTCCAGGAGAAATAATAAGGGTAATTTGTTTAAAGAAATACAATTATTAAGTGGCAGAGCTTCATCTGGAAAATGGGACTCGGCCATTTCCAAGAAGGTAGTGTGTTTTCTCAGGGGTCTCTTGGTACTTAGACCTTTACTTCCATAACATCTAAGCTAACCGATCAAGGGACTTGTTTTAACCAATGTATAAATGCTTTATATTATACTGCAGGGGGGTTAAATAAAGTGTATAACTGGCATCTGTTCAGCTGTACACTCTGGGAGATGTTCTGTGTACTTAGCGTAAGGGACTAGGCAGCCTTGGGATGAGGGGCAGCGCTGGCAGCTCCAGCCTGCTGTTCTGACCTTGGCCCCAAGGGCAGCTGAGATCCTCAGCACCTGCATCCAGTGGAAAAGAAAGGATTGTCTCAGAAACTCCCAGGCTACAGGAAAGTGAAAAAAATGGGCATCATGGTCCTAAAGAAGAGACTTTTGTCTGGGAAAGCCTTGGCAGAAGTTGGGAAAAGAAGAATTAGAATAAACTTCCCATCAAGGCTTCTCTGAAGTAGGCCCTGCTGTATCTGTAATGTTTTATCTGCTATAAATGAAGATAAATTTTCAGAAAGAAGCCTAGAACCTTGGGAACTCTAAGATAGTCCAGGGTAGATGTGCGTGATCTTCTCTACTTTGGAGTGCAAAATGAATCGTCATTCGTGATAGTCAATTTAATTGATTCAGGCCCCCCAGTAGCAAAATGCAATTGCAAAAATAGTTTTATTTCCTTTATTGAAATCTTTTCTCCTTTGATAACTTCAGGAACACTGGGGCTTCTCAATTCAATTGCCAGTTCTGGTTCCTATCACCAGGAGGAGGGAACATTGGTAAGTCTGCCCACTGTTGTGTTTGCAGAGATGCATTGGTGATCTGAGGTCTGATGCTATCATGCTGCTAGGGAGCCCGAGGTACCAGTCTGGGATGACTCTCAACTGCAAGAATTCTTGCTCTTGTAGTGTTAGAATTACTTTATCCTATTACAATCCGTGGATAGCAGAAACTTATTTAACGCAGAGACTCTCCCTAAGGGGCCTCCTTCCAACTCCATTATTCTTTTTCCCTACCATAAGGAATTTTCTTTCTTTAACTTATAAAACAATTTTATTGAAGTATCATTGATATACAATCTTGTATTGATTTCAAATATGCAGCAACAGCTACCCCTACTATTAAATCCTCACCCCCACTAGTGCAGTTACTATCTGTCAACATAGAAAGATGTTACAGAATTTTTGACTATATTCTCCACGCTGTTATACTATCCCCATGACTAACTTATATTATGATTGAGAATTTTTGTGCCTCTTTGTCCCCTTCACCATCCTTACCCACCCATCCCAACCCCTCCCCCATGGTAACCACCAGTCACTTCTTAGTGTCTATAAGTCTATTGCTGTTTTGTTCATTTTACTTTGCTTTGTTTTATATTTCACAAATAAATGAAATCGTATTTTCACTTATGATCAGCCAGTCTTTCTCCACCTGGCTTAGTTCACTGAGCAAAATACCCTCTAGATTCATTCATGTTGTTGCATATGGGAGGGTTACTTTTCTTTTAATGGTTGAGTAATATTCCATTGTATATATGTACCATTTCTTCTTTATCCATTCATCTAACAACGAACACTTAGGTTGCTGCCATACCTTGGCTATTGTAAATAACGCAGCTATAAACATATGGGTACATATATCTTTTTGAATCAGGGATATTATTTTCTTTGGGTAAATTCCTAGAAGTGGAATTACTGGGTTGAATGGAATTTGCCCTTGTCTTCTAGGTTGTCCAATTTACTGGCATATAATTTTCATAGTATTCTCTAATAATTTTTGCTATTCCTGTGGTATCTGTTGTGACTATTCTTTCTTAGTTTCTGATTTTGTTTGTGTACTCTCTCTCTCTCATTTTTTTTTTTTTTGGATGAGTCTGGTTAGAGGCTTATCTGTTTTGCTTAATTTCTCAAAGAACCAGCTCTTGGTTTCACTGATTTTTTCTATTATCTTATTCTTCTCTATTTTATTTATTTCTGCTCTGATCTTTATTATGTCCCTCCTTCTACTAATTTTGGATTTCATTTGTTTCTCTTTTTCCTAGTTTATTTGACTGTGAGTTTAGACTGTTTATTTAGGATTGTTCTCATTTCTTGATGTAAGCCTGTATTGCTATGTACTTCCCTCTTAGTACCACTTTTGCAGTGTCCCACAAATTTTGGACTGTTGAATTTTTTTTGTTTTCATTTGTCTCCATGTATTGCTTGCTGATTTCTGTTTTAATTTGGTCATTGATCCATTGATTATTTAGAAACATGTTGTTTGGCCTCCATTGGTTTGTGGACTTTTTTTTTCCCTTGAGTAATTTATTTCTAGTTTCATATCATTGTAGTCTGAGATGCTGCTTATTACAATTTTAATCTTCTTGAATTTATTGAAGCTCTTCTTGTGGCCTAGTATGTGAAATGTTCCATGGACACTTGGGAAAAATGTATATAATGCTGCTTTGGGTGGAATATTCTGCAGATATTTGTTAAGTCCATCTGATCTAATGTGTTGTTCAGTGTCTCTGCTTCCTTATTTATTTTCTCTCTGGTTGATTTGTCTATTGATGTGAGTGGTATGTTAAAGTCTCCTAAAAAAGAAGGTGTTGCAATCACTTTCTTCCTTTAATTCTGTTAGTATTTGTTTTACTCCTATTTCAGGTGCCCCTATATTGGATGCATAGATGATTATAATGGTTATATCCTCTTGTTGAACTGACCCCTTTATCATTATGTAATGTCCTTCTTTGTCTTTTGTGACTTTCTTTGTTTGATATCTATTTTGTCTGATACAATTACTGCTACTCCTGCTCCTTTCTCCCTGTTATTTTCATGAAATCTTTTTCCATACCTTCATTTTAGTCTGTGTAAGTCTTTGGGTCTAAATGAGTCTCTTGTAAGCAGCACATAGATGAGTGCTATTTCTTTATCCATCCTGCCACTCTATGTCTTCTGATTAATACATTCAGTCCATTTACATTTAGGATCATTATTGATCTTTAGGTACTTACTGCCATTTTATTAATTGTTTTCTGGTTATATTTATAGTTCCTCTCTGTTGCTTTCTTCCTCTCTTACACTAATCCCATTATTTGATGGTTTGCTTTAATGTTGTGATTAGATCCCTCTTTTTTAATTTTTTGTGTATGTATTATAAGCTTTAGGTTTGTGGTTACTGAGGTTCAAGGATAGCTTCCTGACTATATAAGTCTATATTAAGTTGTTGATTTCTCTATTTCAAACACAATTTAAAACTACTTCTTTGTCTAAAACACTTTATGTATTAGATTAACATAATCTGTACTTTTTGTGTATCCTTGACTGATTTTGTGTATATTTGGTTTTACTACTTCTGTTTTGTTTTAATTTTATACTTGCTTGGTAATTAATTGGCCTAATACCTTTACTGTAGGTTTATTATTTCACTAGTGAAAATTATTTAGCTTTAGGAACATTTCCATCTACAGCAGTCCCTTTAACATATCCTGTAAAGCTGGTTTAATGGTTATAAATTCCAAGTCTTCATTTATATGGGAATTTTAAAATCTCTGCTGCAAGTGGGAATGACAATCTTTCTGAGTAGAGTATTCTTGGTTGAAGATCCTGTTTCAATAAATTAAATATTTCATGCCACTCCCTTCTGGCCTATAAAGTTTCTGCTGAGATGTCTGCTGACAGCCTGATGGGGTTTACCTTGTAAGTAATCTTTTCTTCTCTCACTGACTGTTTTCAATACTCTCTCCTTTTCCTTAATCATTGTCATTTTAATTATTATATGTCTTATTGTTGTCTTTCTAGGGTTCCTTTGTTAGGGGCTCTCTGTGCTTCCTTAACCTGAATGTCTATTTCCTTCTACAGATTGGGAAAGTTTTCAACAATTATTTCCTCAGTAACAGTGTGCCTGTCATCCACAGCAGCTGGAGTCTCAGCCTCCCAGAGTGTTCCAACTGTCCCTGGTGTCCAGCTACACTAATCACCAGAACCCAGTGGAATGTGGACACCTGATCTCAGAGCAGATCTCCAGGGCCAGGTGTGCCGAGTTCCTGGGCATCTATCCCCTTCCCATTCTATTCCTCTTTCTCCTGCCTGTGGGCTGGCATGGGGGAATGGCTTGGGTTCCATTCGATTGAGGGCACCCTTTATGCCACTTTTACCCTTTTGCATGGTCTTCTCTTCTTCCCCAGGAGTAAGTGGTCTGTTCTTCAGTGTTCAGGTCATTTTCAGGTTTAGTTGTTTTTGCTGTAGTTGCTTCCTTGGTGTGTTTGTGGGAGGAGGTTTCCACCTTGCTGTCCTACTCCGCCATCTTCTTTCCCAGAACTGTTAGGAATTTTCTTGTGTTAACCCCATGGTACTAGGATTTCTGGGTCAGTAGGTCTCTAAGTATCCTTAAGGTTCAGTGCCTGCAACTAGTCCTTAGCAGGACACTGGACATGGTCACTGGCTGTGCATAGTGTGAGGAACTAGAGAACCCTGGGATGAGTGGTGGCACTTTGACATTTTATGTAACAGTTACATTTTACCACAAATCTTATTCCCAAAAATGATAGATTTTTTTATATGATTTCATTGTAAACAAATTAGAAAGCTTAGGTGAATTCTCATTGACTGTCTTTGGAAACAAAAATGAAAGGTAGTACCTTAACAGGGAAGGCTAAACAAGAAAACATAAATATTGCCCAGATATTGATTCTTATTTCCATCTGTATCTTCCATTTTTTTAGGCTCAGCCTTACTAGTTTGACAGTCCTGAGCTCTGCTCAGTGTTCCAGGCAGGAAACGGGGCTTGAATGTCTTTACCATCTCCTCCTGGTAGCTGACTTGTTACATTTTGTGGGCAAAGCAAGGGAAGCAGAAAGCATGGGAGGAAGAGGAGGAGTGGATGGAGGCAAGTCAGAGAGCAGTGAAGGGATTACAAAGGGGAAGAGGAAGGGAAATGGGGAGGCAGTCACCAAATGGTAACTAGGAAAAGTCCCAGTCCTAATTCCTTCCTTTCCCCTCTCCTCACGCGCCAAGAAGCACTATGCTAATGGGTTCAATCTAGCATCTGTTAACACTTTAACATTTCTCTGTAGCCTCCATGCATCCTGGCACTGTCTCTGCCTCAGGCATGAAAATTTGCATTTTCCCTTGACACTCTTTTAATACACAGTGATACAAGTAGCTTTCTAAATTTGCCTGAAATATAGCATTTGCAAGGTATTTTAGGAGTCTTATGAAGAACTGGGCTAAAGTTGAGCTTAATTATTACCTTATACACTTTGTTTTTTTTCTCCTATAATTTAATTTCTAAGGCAACTGTTAAACTGTCCATAATTTGAGTAATTCCAAGTTAAAACGAAAAGAGGTGTAACCCAGAGACCATCTTTTACTGGCAGAAAGATGGATGCGATGATGAAAGATTGTCTCTAAATTAATTAAAAACATTTGTAACCACTACCAAAAAAACTGTGCTGAAACTCTAAAGGAGATAAATTATTTGTACCTTGTATAAATAGATGAAACACCACAAACCCTCTCTACTTTTAAATGAACTGAGAGGGACTGCCTCTCTGGGATATGAAGTTCAACTATTTATCCTGATTTAATGAACAACTTCACAAATTTTACTTTAGTTCCTTTTATTCACTAATTGCTAGTCAGTTCTACCCTTTCAAAGGACCTGATTACACAGTTTATAGAATTGAATTAACAACAATTTAGGAAATCATTCAGGCTTTATTCTTAAATCCTTAACATAATGAGGTGTAACAGCTTTGAGTTGGTTTGGCAATGAGACCAGATGCTTTAAAGAAGAAGATGGCTGGATGAGGGCTGAGGTGGCAGGTCCCTTCTGAAGCATTGTAGCTAGAGGTCTGTTCCCTGACCTTGTTAACTGCCTGAGAGACGGATGAGAGGCTGGAATGGAAGCTGAAATTGGAATCCACTCATCCTAGTTGAAATGATTACAGCTTAGCCCATATTCATGATGAACCTTGTTCTTCTGGCTCCTACACCCCTTCCCCGCCAGTCCTCTAAGAGAAAGTTTGATTCCTTCTTTTCCTGTTAGAACGTTTCATGAAAAAATTAACACTGCTCAGTAAGTTTATTTTAACCAGAGGATTCAGTTTAACCAAAATAAACCACTAAGTTTATTTTAATCATTCAGAGCACAGACTTGAGATTAAAGACAGATTCTGGGATTTAATTCCATTTTTCTTTCACCGCTTTCTGTTTTGTGATTTTTAAGCAAGTTAGTATAACTGAATAAATGCCAATTTCTTCATCTATAAAATGAGAATAACAATGCCTACCTGAATGTGTTGTTGTGGGATTTTCTTCAAAAATAATTCAAAGTGAGATTCAGAATATGGTGTTTGTGGAGCTGGCAAGTTAGCAACTCATGCAAATAAGGTTTGTTTTTTTCCAAAAGTAGAGAAAAGAAATTTTTAGGAATGCCTATTTAGCAGGCAGAAGTGAAGATGAGATGCATGAGGGAGATGTTGAGGGTGGCATACTCTTTGTCACCTTCCCAGTCCCCTGGTTTGATCTTGGTCACTGTGGAAAGACCAGAAGTCTACAAAATATACTACTTGGAGTTCAGGGTACACTGAGACACTAGTTGAGGAAAGCTAGTTGAGGAAAGAGACATTTTTCTCCCCATGCATGGAGCCCGTGGTTCCACTCCAGTGTCCTGAGGGCTGTTGGCTCTAAGAGAAGCAGGAGAACAAGCACTCAGTTGGGTGTTTTCATGGTGAATAACTTCTGCTGTGGTTTTTGGACATATTCTCCCATGGCTTAGAGGGCAGTGGATGTTAATCAGATGGAGAAGGTGCATGAGAACAAAAATACCAAAGAAGTTCGCCTCAAGGGGATTTGAGATAAGACCAGTTTGTCAACAATGGGAGACACCATGTGGAAATATACCAGATTAGAGACGATTCAGGATTTAGTTTACTATTGCTGCTATGATCCCATTTCTGCTCAAAACTTGTAAGGACATTTAGGCTTCAAAAAAAATAATGCATATAAATTTCATAAATTAATTATTTATTGGATGACTGTTATGGTTATTGATTATTCATAAGTACACCAGTATTTCTTGAGAGCCTACTATGTGCCAAACACTATTCTAGGCACAGAGGATGCAACAGTGAAAAACAGCAATAAAACAAAACCTTTATCTCATGAAGCTGATATTCTAGTGGGGGAGGAAAAATAAATAGTGCAATTTCAGATAATGATATACATTATGGAAAAAATAGAGACAGATTGGAAAAAAGGGAGTTACAATATTTGAGAAAAGGTTACTTGTGTGTGGCCCTCCTCTCTTGATGTAACAACATGATTTGGCTTGCACAGCAAAGTGTGGTATTTTCTCATCCAACAGTTTGCCTGTGTGGCCTCCAATAGCCTCTATTCTACAACCTTCTCTTGCTACACTATTTGATTAATTTACCTCTTGAGCAGGGCGCCCACTGCTGGCACTCACTGGTAAAGCCTGATCAGCTGCTCAGACTCAGAACTTGTACTGTTTTAAGTTGGTACCCAAACTACACTAGTTGTAAATATTTTGAGTTCCACTTTTGCTTTGAAGCACATATCAATGAAGCTAATCTTAAAGGCACCATACAGGATATGCAAATATGTCCAGATGCATTCTTTTTTTTTTTTTTTTTAATAATTATTTTTTATTGAAGGGTAGTTGATGCACAGTATTACATTACATTAGTTTCAAGTGTACAACACAGTGGTAGAACATTTATATACATAATTCTAGGTTCCAGCTATTACCCCACCAAGCTGTTACAATATCTTGACTATATTCCTTATGCTATATATTACATCCTGGTTACTTACTTATTTTACCATTGGAAGTCTGTCCTTTTTTTTTTTTTTTTTTTTTTTTTTTTTGTGAGGGTATCTCTCATATTTATTGATCAAATGGTTGTTAACGACAATAAAATTCTGTATAGGGGAGTCAATGCTCAATGCACAATCATTAATCCACCCCGAGCCTAATTTTCGTCAGTCTCCAATCTTCTGAGGCATAACAAACAAGTTCTTACATGTAGAACAAATTCTTACATAATGAATAAGTTACATAGTGAACAGTACAAGGGCAGTCATCACAGAAACTTTCGGTTTTGCTCATGCATTATGAACTATAAACAGTCAGTTCAAATATGAATACTCATTTGGTTTTTATACTTGATTTATATGTGGATACCACATTTCTCTCTTTATTATTATTATTTTTAATAAAATGCTGAAGTGGTAGGTAGATGCAAGATAAAGGTAGAAAACATAGTTTAGTGTTGTAAGAGAGCAAATGTAGATGATCAGGTGTGTGCCTGTAGACTATGTGTTAATCCAAGCTAGACAAGGGCAATAAAACATCCACGTATGCAGAAGATTTCTCTCAGAACAGGGGGGGTGAGGTTCTAAGCCTCACCTCTGTTGATCCCCAATTTCTCACCTGATGGCCCCCCTGCGACTGTGCCTGTCTTAGGTTGTTCCTCCCTTGAGGAATCTTACCCATCTCTGGCTAACCAGTCATCTTCCGGGGCCATACAGGGAAATGTAAAGTTGGTAAGTGAGAGGGAAGCCTTATTGTTTGAAAAGGTTAGCTTTTTACTTCTTTGCATATTTATGCCCTGTGGCTTCTATGCCCAGCATTTGTCTTGAGGTATCTTTACCACTTGGAAGATTTATGATACTCGGTAAATTTGATATGAGGCACGAATTCTATTTAAGGGTTGTAATTAGGAAGGAAGAAGAAAAGCTATAGAAGTAGCAGGCGGAAGAAAACATGGGAAGATTGATTATTTATTTGACATATCTTCTTGTAGAGTAACTTCAGCATGTATAGGTTTTAAACTACTACTTAAATTGCGCATACACATTAACATAATAAGAGTATAGTTACATAACCAAAGCATATCTATAATTACCAGCCATCTCCAGTGAAACCAAGAAAACCAGTTAGGCACCTTAGGCATTTGTGAAAACTTATCTATGATATGGTGGATATTGTCCAACTGAACTTGAACAGTCTGAGAGAAATCAGACAAATTAAAACAACCCATTCCTGGGGACTGTTCACATGCCATATGTTCTTTTAACAGTAAATAGTCTGTAGATGTAAGACTTTGGAGCGCTACAATTTGCACTTCTCCAAATTCTTGGTTGAGTTCCAACAGTATAGATCCAGTCAAATTTGTTGTTTTACTGTATGCACAGGCCAGCTTAGATATCTCCTTCCTCATTCCCATGGCAAGTCCAGGAACCGGTGGGATGAGTGCATCTACAGCTGTAGCAGTGCGTGGATCTTTGTTGGGGTTTTTTGATGATCATATTCTGGCATGAGTCTTCCAGAGAATGCAGATGTTGGAAGTTCTTTTTCATATCGTATCTTAGTTCATTTTCGGGGTAGCGCAATTAGGCTTTGATCCTCTGTATAAACACAAACAGACCCTTTGCCTACACTTTTATATGCCCTTTATACCCTTGTGTAGAACTCGTTGGAGGTTACCACACAGGAACTGCCCCCCCCCTTTTTTTTTTTTTGCTTTGTTTTTGGTATCACTAATCTACACTTACATGACGAATATTATGTTTACTAGGCTCTCCCCTATACCAGGTCTCCCCTATAAACACCTTTACAGTCACTGTCCATCAGCATAGCAAAATGTTGTAGAATCACTACTTGCCTTCTCTGTGTTGTACAGCCCTCCCTTTTCTCCTACTCCCCCATGCATGTTAATCTTAATACCCCCCTACTTCTCCCCCCCTTATCCCTCCCTACCCACCCATCCTCCCCAGTCCCTTTCCCTTTGGTACCTGTTAGTCCATTCTTGAGTTCTGTGATTCTGCTGCTGTTTTGTTCCTTCAGTTTTTCCTTTGTTCTTATATTCCACAGATAAGTGAAATCATTTGGTATTTCTCTTTCTCCGCTTGGCTTGTTTCACTGAGCATAATACCCTCCAGCTCCATCCATGTTGCTGCAAATGATTGGATTTGCCCTTTTCTTATGGCTGAGTAGTATTCCATTGTGTATATGTACCACATCTTCTTTATCCATTCATCTATTGATGGACATTTAGGTTGCTTCCAATTCTTGGCTATTGTAAATAGTGCTGCAATAAACATAGGGGTGCATCTGTCTTTCTCAAACTTGATTGCTGCGTTCTTAGGGTAAATTCCTAGGAGTGGAATTCCTGGGTCAAATGGTAAGTCTGTTTTGAGCATTTTGATGTACCTCCATACTGCTTTCCACAATGGTTGAACTAACTTACATTCCCACCAGCAGTGTAGGAGGGTTCCCCTTTCTCCACAGCCTCGCCAACATTTGTTGTTGTTTGTCTTTTGGATGGCAGCCATCCTTACTGGTGTGAGGTGATACCTCATTGTAGTTTTAATTTGCATTTCTCTGATAATTAGTGATGTGGAGCATCTTTTCATGTGTCTGTTGGCCATCTGTATTTCTTTTTTGGAGAACTGTCTGTTCAGTTCCTCTGCCCATTTTTTAATTGGGTTATTTGTTTTTTGTTTGTTGAGGCGTGTGAGCTCCTTATATATTCTGGACATCAAGCCTTTATCGGATGTGTCATGTTCAAATACATTCTCCCATACTGTAGGGATCCTTCTTGTTCTATTGATGGTGTCTTTTGCTGTACAGAAGCTTTTCAGCTTAATATAGTCCCACTTACTCATTTTTGCTGTTGTTTTCCTTGCCTGGGGAGATATGTTCAAGAAGAGGTCACTCATGCTTATGTCTAAGAGGTTTTTGCCTATGTTTTCTTCCAAGAGTTTAATGGTTACATGGCTTACATTCAGGTCTTTGATCCATTTTGAGTTTACTTTTGTATATGGGGTTAGACAATGGTCCAGTTTCATTCTCCTACATGTAGCTGTCCAGTTTTGCCAGCACCACCTGTTGAAGAGACTGTCATTTCGCCATTGTATGTCCATGGCTCCTTTATCAAATATTAATTGACCATATATGTCTGGGTTAATGTCTGGATTGTCTAGTCTGTTCCATTGGTCTGTGGCTCTGCTCTTGTGCCAGTACCAAATTGTCTTGATTACTATGGCTTTATAGTAGAGCTTGAAGTTGGGGAGTGAGATCCCCCCTACTTTATTCTTCTTTCTCAGGATTGCTTTGGCTATTCGGGGTCTTTTGTGTTTCCATATGAATTTTTGAATTATTTGTTCCAGTTCATTGAAGAATGTTGCTGGTAGTTTCATAGGGATTGCATCAAATCTGTATATTGCTTTGGGCAGGATGGCCATTTTAACGATATTAATTCTTCCTAGCCACGAGCATGGGATGAGTTTCCATCTGTTAGTGTCCCCTTTAATTTCTCTTAAGAGTGACTTGTAGTTTTCAGAGTATAAGTCTTTCACTTCTTTGGTTAGGTTTATTCCTAGGTATTTTATTTTTTTTGATGCAATTGTGAATGGAGTTGTTTTCCTGATTTCTCTTTCTGTTGGTTCATTGTTAGTATATAGGAAAGCCACAGATTTCTGTGTGTTGATTTTGTATCCTGCAACTTTGCTGTATTCTGATATCAGTTCTAGTAGTTTTGGGGTGGAGTCTTTAGGGTTTTTTATGTACAGTATCATGTCATCTGCAAATAGTGACAGTTTAACTTCTTCTTTACCAATCTGGATTCCTTGTATTTCTTTATTTTGTCTGATTGCCGTGGCTGGGACCTCCAGTACTATGTTAAATAACAGTGGAGAGAGTGGGCATCCCTGTCTAGTTCCCGATCTCAGAGGAAATGCTTTCAGCTTCTTGCTTTTCAATATAATGTTGGCTGTGGGTTTATCATAGATGGCCTTTATTATGTTGAGGTACTTGCCCTCTATTCCCATTTTGCTGAGAGTTTTTAACATGAATGGATGTTGAACTTTGTCAAATGCTTTTTCAGCATCTATGGAGATGATCATGTGGTTTTTGTCTTTCTTTTTGTTGATGTGGTGGATGATGTTGATGGACTTTCGAATGTTGTACCATCCTTGCATCCCTGGGATGAATCCCACTTGGTCATGGTGTATGATCCTTTTGATGTATTTTTGAATTCGGTTTGCTAATATTTTGTTGAGTATTTTTGCATCTACGTTCATCAGGGATATTGGTCTGTAGTTTTCTTTTTTGGTGGGGTCTTTGCCTGGTTTTGGTATTAGGGTGATGTTAGCTTCATAGAATGAGTTTGGGAGTAACCCCTCCTCCTCTATTTTTTGGAAAACTTTAAGGAGAATGGGTATTATGTCTTCCCTGTATGTCTGATAAAATTCTGAGGTAAATCCATCTGGCCCGGGGATTTTTTTCTTTGGTAGTTTTTTGATTACCGCTTCAATTTCGTTGCTGGTAATTGGTCTGTTTAGATTTTCTGTTTCTTCCTGGGTCAATCTTGGAAGGTTGTATTTTTCTAGGAAGTTGTCCATTTCTCCTAGGTTTCCCAGCTTGTTAGCATATAGGTTTTCATAGTAGTCTCCAATAATTCTTTGCATTTCCGTGGGGTCCGTCGTGATTTTTCCTTTCTCGTTTCTGATACTGTTGATTTGTGTTGACTCTCTTTTCTTCTTAATAAGTCTGGCTAGAGGCTTATCTATTTTGTTTATTTTCTCGAAGAACCAGCTCTTGGTTTCATTGATTTTTGCTATTGTTTTATTCTTCTCAATTTTATTTATTTCTTCTCTGATCTTTATTATGTCCCTCCTTCTGCTGACCTTAGGCCTCATCTGTTCTTCTTTTTCCAATTTCGATAATTGTGACATTAGACCATTCATTTGGGATTGCTCTTCCTTTTTTAAATATGCTTGGATTGCTATATACTTTCCTCTTAAGACTGCTTTTGCTGTGTCCCACAGAAGTTGGGGCTTAGTGTTGTTGTTGTCATTTGTTTCCATATATTGCTGGATCTCCATTTTGATTTGGTCATTGATCCATTGATTATTTAGGAGCGTGTTGTTAAGCCTCCATGTGTTTGTGAGCCTCTTTGCTTTCTTTGTACAGTTTATTTCTAGTTTTATGCCTTTGTGGTCTGAAAAGTTGGTTGGTAGGATTTCAATCTTTTGGAATTTTCTGAGGCTCTTTTTGTGGCCTAGTATGTGGTCTATTCTGGAGAATGTTCCATGTGCACTTGAGAAGAATGCATATCCTGCTGCTTTTGGATGTAGAGTTCTATAGATGTCTATTAGGTCCATCTGCTCTACTGTGTTGTTCAGTGCTTCCGTGTCCTTACTTATTTTCTGCCCAGTGGATCTATCCTTTGGGGTGAGTGGTGTGTTGAAGTCTCCTAGAATGAATGCATTGCAGTCTGTATCCCCCTTTAGTTCTGTTAGTATTTGTTTCACATATGCTGGTGCTCCTGTGTTGGGTGCATATATATTTAGAATGGTTATATCCTCTTGTTGGACTAAGCCCTTTATCATTATGTAGTGTCCTTCTTTATCTCTTGTTACTTTCTTTGTTTTGAAGTCTATTTTGTCTGATATTAGTACTGCAACCCCTGCTTTCTTCTCACTGTTGTTTGCTTGAAATATGTTTTTCCATCCCTTGACTTTTAGTCTGTACATGTCTTTGGGTTTGAGGTGAGTTTCTTGTAAGCAGCATATAGATGGGTCTTGCTTTTTTATCCATTCTGTTACTCTGTGTCTTTTGATTGGTGCATTCAACCCATTAACATTTAGGGTGACTATTGAAAGATATGTACTTATTGCCATTGCAGGCTTTAAATTCGTGGTTACCAAAGGTTCAAGGTTAGCCTCTTTAGTATCTTACTGCCTAACTTAGCTCGCTTATTGAGCTGTTATATACACTGTCTGGAGATTCTTTTCTTCTCTCCCTTCTTGTTCCTCCTCCTCGATTCTTCATATGTTGGGTGTTTTGTGCTGTGCTCTTTCTAGGCGTGCTCCCATCTAGAGCAGTCCCTGTAAGATGTTCTGTAGAGGTGGTTTGTGGAAAGCAAATTCCCTCAGCTTTTGTTTGTCTGGGAATTGTTTAATCCCACCGTCATATTTGAATGATAGTCGTGCTGGATACAGTATCCTTGGTTCAAGGCCCTTCTGTTTCATTGTATTAAATATATCATGCCATTCTCTTCTGGCCTGTAGGGTTTCTGTTGAGAAATCTGATGTTAGCCTGATGGGTTTCCCTTTATAGGTGACCTTTTTCTCTCTAGCTGCCTTTAACACTCTTTCCTTATCCTTGATCTTTGCCATTTTAATTATTATGTGTCTTGGTGTTGCCCTTCTTGGATCCTTTCTGTTGGGGGTTCTGTGTATTTCCGTGGTCTGTTCGATTACTTCCTCCCCCAGTGTGGGGAAGTTTTCAGCAATTATTTCTTCTAAGATACTTTCCATCTCTTTTCCTCTCTCTTCTTCTTCTGGGACCCCTATAATACAGATCTTGTTCCTTTTGGATTGGTCACACAGTTCTCTTAATATTGTTTCATTCCTGGAGATCCTTTTGTCTCTCTCTATGTCAGCTTCTATGCGTTCCTGTTCTCTGATTTCAATTCCATCAATGGCCTCTTGCATTCTATCCATTCTGCTTATAAACCCTTCCAGAGTTTGTTTCATTTCTGTGATCTCCTTTCTGGCATCTGTGATCTCCCTCCGGACTTCATCCCATTTCTCTTGCATATTTCTCTGCATCTCTGTCAGCACGTTTATGATTCTTATTTTGAATTCTTTTTCCGGGAGACTGGTTAGGTCTGTCTCCTTCTCTGGTGTTGTCTCTGTGATCTTTGTCTGCCTGTAGCTTTGCCTTTTCATGGTGATAGGAATAGTCTGAAGAACTGGGATGAGTGACGGCTGGAAGGACTTCCTTTCTTGTTGGTTTGTGGCCCTCCTCTCCTGGGAGAACAGCGACCTCTAGTGGCTTGTGCTGTGCAGCTGCGCGCAGACAGGGTTTCTGCTTCCTGCCCGGCTGCTATGGAGTTAATCTCCGCTGTTGCTGTGGGCGTGGCCTGGCTCGGGCAGCTGCTCCAAAATGGTGGAGTCGCGTTGGAGCAGGAGCTGCTGGGAGGCTATTTATCTCCGTAAGGGGGCTCCCTGCTCCCTGCAGCCCAGGGGTTAGGGTGCCCAGAGATCCCGGATTCCCTACCTCTGAATTAAGTGACCCGCCCTGCCCCTTTAAGACTTCCAAAAAGCACCCGCCAAAACAAAACAACGCCCACCCAAAAAAAACAGGAAAAAAAAATTTTTTTAATTAAAAAAAAAAAAAAGTTTTTAATTAAAAAAAAAAAAAAAAGGTGGTTGTTCGTTTTTCTTTATTCTCTGGTGCCAGCCTCAGGCCTCTGCTCACTGGTCTTGCTGCCCTGTTTCCCTAGTATTGGGGTCCCTATCTCTTTAAGACTTCCAAAAAGCGCTCGCCGAAACAAAACAGCAAAAAAGCAAAAAAAAATGGTCGCGCGCTTTTCTTATGTCCTCTGTCGCCCAGTCTCCAGTGCCCGCTCACTGTTCTTGCTGCCCTGTTTTCCCAGTATCGAGCGCCCTGCACTCTGGCCCGGATGGCTGGGGCTGGGTGCTCGGCAGTCCTGGTCTCCGTCTCCCTCCCGCTCTGCCTGCTCTTCTCCCTCCGGGAGCTGGGGGGAGGGGCGCTCGGCTCCCGCGGGGCCGGGGCTTGTATCTTACCCCTTTCGTGAGGCGCTGGGTTCTCGCAGGTGCGGATGTGGTCTGGATATTGTCCTGTGTCCTCTGGTCTTTATTCTAGGAAGGGTTGTCTTTGTTATATTTTCATAGATATATGTTGTTTTGGGAGGAGATTTCCGCTGCTCTACTCATGCCGCCATCTTCCGCCCCTCTCCAGATGCATTCTTTGTCCATACCCTTGCTCATCTTTCTCTACAACTTGAGAAAGCAACTATTCAGCACATCTCTCCTCACATTCCCTCCTGAGATACTGGCTTTCTCTTTCCTTTGACTCTCAACAGATGTGTAGTTTGTTAAGGTAGAGACCAGGTCTTATAATGTTTGCTTCATGGAAGCTAGTTGGATACATTTCATGACAAGATACTTAATGAATATGTCAATTAAGAAAGATAGTCTCAACTTACTTCTTTCCCTGTAGAAGAAGTAGAATTTTAAAGAAATTGTTGACAGGCCATTAACACATTCATCTGATATGTGATTCAGGTTGCTGAGGCTATCCTTTGAGTCATTTGAAATATTTCCCAACTGGGGAAGAACACATTTGGTAATGGTTTCCCTTAGTTTTTGGCTACTTAACTAATAGGCTACTTAGTTTTTTGTCAAGGGCAAACTCATTCTGGAGTAGTTCTTCAATCAATCCTGCAGGACTTTCTTAGCCTTGATTAAGGGCACCAGAGCTATAAAATTAGGGATGACAGGATGAAACAGTATTTCCAAAGTCACTCATGAGGCAGGTTGTAATAACAATCAATCAAAACATCATTTATATTTTTCTAGTAAATAGTACATGTATGCTTGGTATTATAACACCCAGATAAAAACCGATTAAGTGGTATGAATGAATATAAAATTAAAATCTGCTGAAAGGACTTTTTTAGATTGTACATACTGTGCAAATATGGGAGACATTTTTTTATTACTGTGACAAGTGATTTTGTCTTGTGTATATTTCTTGATGCAATTTTTACTTTTAAGCATTAATTAAAATAGCCATTCACTTTGCATTTCTGAATGCCTGGAATTTTAAGTTAGCCCCTATTAAAGCTTTAGGGTTAGTTACAAATACATATGTGAACAGTCTTTAGTGGTGACCCTGCTAATGTCTGTTAAGTTGAAATGAAAATGAACAAGTATTTTAAGAGCCAGTCTTTTTATACTCTTGTTTATAACAAAAAGTACTCTGATATACTAGAGTATTTGGGTATGGACTCTGCCTGAATAAACAATTTCTGTTGTTCTGTTGTTGATGAGTGTGACTTCAAGTCTAGGGGTATCAGTGATGAATTTTTAGACTCATGCTTTAAAAATAACTGTGAGAATTAAAAAAAATATATATATATATATAGCATATATATAGCTACAAAATACATTTATATAAACTTTTTTAAAAAAGCAGAATGCTTCTCAGAGAGAATTACATTTTTCAAGTATGATTGTTATTAGAATTTTTCAAAGAGGTCTGTGGCTAACAGGTGAGCAAACCTACTTTCTCTTCTTCCTAGGAGCACAGCTAGACTACATTTCCCAGTTTCCTTTGCAGCTGGATGTATCACATGACTTAATTCTCAGCAATGGAATGTAAGTGGAAGTGACATGTTCCATCTCTAGTTCTGAAGGCCCAAAAACTTCATGGATGATTGATCTGTCATGTTCTTCTCTTTTAGGACTGAGGCAAACATGGTGGCTTTGGAAATCAAGATCTGAAGATAGTAGAGGTGCATGAGTCAAATAGCCCAGTCTTTGACTCACTGATTGGAGAAGAGCTGCTGGGAAATCAGGAATATCTATTTGAAATTGAAATGCATGACAATGAACTTTTATCCTTTTGAGTCATCGTATGTTTTAAAATTTATTAGAACACCTGAATGTGCTGTTCCTTGATTTCAACAACTTGAGAATGTGAATAGCTGCTGCCACTTGCTCCCTGGATTACCTGTGGGAGTACAGGTGCTTCTGCTTCTTGTCTGGCCTCTCTAACCTGCAGGGCATTATATGAGCTGACTTGGGAGGCGACTCTTCTTTATTCATTGTCCTCTCAGAACTTGGAGAGAGAGAGACAGTACAGGCTTCAGAGAAGCTCAGGACTTTGAGTACATGTGTATTGTGAATTAAGTAAGTTGCACTAAGTTGGGCTGGCCTGCGTACCTATGGGGATGCTCTTGAATGATAGGTGTTAATAAATGAATATCAAGGGGAGGGACAAACAGAATATGAAATGTATTCTTTTTTCTTTTGCCATGTGTCAAACCTAAAGGAAAAGCTCTGGGCCATTTCAATTATTTAAACATGATTTCAAAATAATTCACTTTTTGCCTTCCCTGGTCATCTTCCAGTAATTACATCTTGCCTATAGTCTCCACCAAATGTCATCTTTTTTATTTCTCCCTTTTCTCCCACAATTGCCTTGCCTTCATGAGGTTGAGAACTGCTGAGAGAGACTGAATGGAGGCAACAGTTCTCTAGAGTTTGCAGAAACTCCAGCATCTTAGAGGACAAGGATTTTTTAGTACCATAGGCAGGGGTACACTCTCCTCCCTACAATACTCATGTTGCTGGCCTTTTGGGTATATTCTTATGGAAATAGAGAAGTATGAAGTTGGTCCTCTTTATTTTACCCCTAATATGCTGAGGAGGTAATCTTTCCTTTATTACCTTGGTGCTAGAGGAAGATGTATTATGAATCAAATAGAATTTGTCTCTACTAGTTTCATAAAACACAAATAGCTTCTAAGCTGGAAAATGCCAACATTTCAGAAATAATGAAAGCTAACAGAAAAAATACTACTCTGTAAACATGTCTTCATATTATTCACCTTTATGTTTATTGCAAAAAATAGCTAACAATCCTAGTTTTAGCTAGAGGGTAGCTTTGTGTCACAGAAGCTAATATTAGGTGGTAAAGGGGGTACCTATTGGTTAGGAATAACCATAGACAGAAATACCATCATTTTAGTCATGTGAAATTCAATAGAATAGAATACTTATTTAAGACACAATAACAATAATAGTAGTAGTAGTAATACATATTTTTTGAGACCTTACTATGTGGCAGACATCATTTCCAACTATGAATTTGGTATTATTATAAGCATAAAACCAGAGTATAATTATCCATCTATCAACTGAAGAAATGGAAGTGCAGAAGGTTTAGTAATATGACCAATATAAAACGTCTACCTGGACTTAAGAAAGTAAGTGTATTAAATATCCTATTATTTCAGATAATCTTGCAAATTGGGCAGAAGATACCACTAACACACTCACTTAGTGTTTGATTACACTTATTATTTAATTATCCAAGGATGCAAAAAAATAATAATATTGAAAGTGGGTTGACCACTCAGAGAAGGATGAGAGGCACTGTGCCATAGCACAGCCTCCCTTGGCTGGCAAAATCTCTACTGGGGGCACACAGTGCTTGTGATGTGCTCTAGGAGCAAGGAAGGAGACTTTAGGATAGGAGAAATTGATTTCTTGCTGTTCCCAGGCTTTCTGTCATGAGAACATGCATCACAACTCAGGGAAGACTTAAATAAAATATCTAGCTTTAACCATCTATATTTATATGTAACTCAGACCTTTTTTGGTCTTTGCCTTCTATACAGATCAGCAAGGTATGTATGTCCTTACAGAAAGCTTGTTTCCCTGTAGCCACTTTCCTGATTCTGATTTAATGCCCTTTTATGGGGATGCTTCTGTTCCTATTTACTGGGACCATGATCCCAAAGCCATTTTGCTGTACTTAACACTGGAAACTTGATGGAGAGGTCATGTGGTCATCTCTGCAGCCAGCATGGATCATATGTTAATGTTGTGGGTAATTTTTTACAGATAACATAACTCATACTTATATATGATTTTTTTCCTGGCATACACTGTTATCCTTTTTGAATATTATGATGAATTTGTGTTTTCCATCTTAGTTGATTCCAATAATTGAACTCACTGTTGGATTTTCTCACAATACAACCACGTTTTCTGGTTGTGACAGCGTAACATGGAATCCCATTGGATCTAGATTCTTAGACATAGACTGCTCTGGAGGTATCCTTGTTCTTTTTCAATAACAAAATGTCATAGACCAACCGTGAGATTTTTTCTGCTCCAAATAGAGTCATCTACTCTAAGGATGGGAATTCCTCTCAGGGGGAATGACAAGTAAGTACATTCATATCATGAATTGTAATCTATTTTTGCTAAATTTATGTTTCTGTTGACCTTGTTTTAATATGAAGATTCATAAACTAAGTCTTTCCTGCTTTCTTTCGCTTTTTGCTTTGAGCTAGAATTTCCCTCTCCCTACCCCAAGAAGGAAAATGGTGCAGTAGTTAAGAAAATGTGCTCAGGGGTCAGACTGCCTGAATTTATTTTCCAGTTCTAACATTTGGCAAGTTACTTGAGCTCTTTCTGCTTCAGTTTCCCTCTTTAAAAAATGCCTGATAGGGTTGTTACATGTCTTAGGACACGTAAACCTCTTAGAATAATGTTTGGTTCTAAGCGCTAAATAAACATTGGCTGTCATTAGCCAATTTTGGAACTACATGTTTTACATTATCAAATAGAAATACCTCTCAACTTGAAAATTTTCATTTATTTTCATGCTTATACCCTTGGCATCTTGGAATTGACTGAACAATGTAAAGACCTAGATGATCTCCTTTGCCAGCTTCCCTTTAAAAAGAATAACTGTCTAGTAAGATAAAGGAATCCTCACCAGGTTATAAGGAGACACCCAAATTGCACAGTAATAGAACCCCTGGATTCTCATAACAATGTTAATGAAAGGCAGAAAAAAATATACTTTGAGGTTTTTATTAAAATTGTATTTTAATCATTTTCTTAGCCATTTAATTATCATTTTCTTCTACTGTAAAAGACTTTACTGTTGAACCCCAAATATTTAACAACTTTGAGTGGAACTATGACCATAATTCATTACTTCTACAGTTTTCCAAAAATTATTTACAAATGTCTGGAATACAGTTTATAAAATTAACATCAAGAATTGACAAAAACTTAAAATTTTCACTTGAAAAGTTCGTTTCAGTGGGACAATTTTAGTGGGTTCATAAAGTTATATCTTGTTACTTGGGTGTCACAATATCTGACCAGAAAACATCCTAAAATGTACAAAAATTTCTTTCATATTGTAAAAATTTTCTTCATATTACATATGTTATTTGCCAATGCTCCAGTGATAAAGCAGTCTTAGAAAGTTATCATATTTAAGGAGCTGTTCTTGTGGAGTCTGTTTATCATTTGCTTCTATAGCAACTAGTGCAATCTTTCTAGATTCTTTAAGAATTTGTAAAGAACCAGAACTATTGGGCTCCAACTGTCTTTCTTAATTTAATCGCCATATCCTCTATGCAAATCATATGCCCTGACAAAACTAGTCTTTCCATTTTTTCCACCCTTGCCTATGATTCCCTACCTCTGTATGTTTGTTCACACAGGGCTCCCATGGAGACAGCCCTCTCCTTCCACTTTCTCCTGAAATCTCAAGCCCACCTGTATAGCTGACTCAAATAAACCATTCTCCTTAAAGATGTCCCTGTTCTTCCCAACTGGAAAGGATCTTCCTCTGCTATTATATGTGATAGATAACTTACTATTCACTATCTATTCCATCTGTTACTTTTCCAATTCAATTTTAAACTCTTTGACATCTGTGGGCCATGAAAGCTATTTGGGTGTATTAAAAGCATGGCATTCTAGGTGCTGAGTGAGAATAAACCTAGTTTTCACTGGCTAGGAATAGTGGCATACGTAGTAAAACTGGTTGCGTGGAATAAGGAACAGACAACCGTTGCAGCTCTACTCCGTTACATTGGAAGAGTCACCCTTTCTCACATCAGTGTTTTCAGCTCTAAAAGAAATGGAGTATACATTTCTAAAAGAAATGAATGTATACTTGGTAATACATTCCTTTTACTCTTTTGTGGGGTAAATGGAAGTTTTCATCTAGAATTTCCACTTGGCTTTTGTAGTGGTGGGTGGATAATGCCTCATTTGCTTATCAAAGGGCCATGGCAAGGCTGCAGAGGGGGAAAGAGGTGGAGAGAAAATGGCCCTTCTCTCCTCCCCTCCATTCCTGGTATGTAATTGGTCTGGTGCCTGCCAATCACCAGTGTCCCGCTTATGGAGTTCCTTCAAGAAGGGGTGGTCAGGGGAAGTGAGTGCTCCCGACTAGCAGCAGGGACAGAACAGGAGCGGTGGGTGGCTGGCTAGTAGAGACCAGCGAGAGACTGGGCTGTGAGCAGTGAAACCCTTCCTCCCAGCCTGCTTTTTTCCTCATCTTCCTTGAGTTTCATCTCTATGAAGGGAACTTGCCCTGGGCAGGGAACTCAGGGCTGCATCTTTGCAAATGTGCACATTGATTGATTGCTCATCCATAACTTAAAATTTTAAGAACATTTTACATGAAGCATTTTACACTTGATACGAAATTATTGTTAGTAACTGAGAACAACTACACTAGAAAGACATACTTAAAAATATTTGTATTCCTTACAAAAGGATTTAGCTATCAGAAGTGTCAGAAGACTTTCATTTGTTGTCATCTGTTCCAGAGATGCTGGTTTAGAAAGGAATCACTCAAAGATTTAAAGTATCAATTAAATGTCTGTACCTTAGGTTACTGACTTTGAAATATGACTGAAGAAAGTAGTGTTCATCTAGCCCATTACTCTAATTAAGTATAAAATATTCCTTCAATATTTTCTCAAACTTTGTCAGCTGTGTGCTTAAAAAGAAGGATTAAATTTAATTTTTGATAGGCTCTTAATTTTAATTCCTTTTCCAACTGGAATATATTTGAGTCCATGTGTTCAAAAAAATCAAGCAAGAAAATGTAAAATTATGTTGAATTTTAGTAATTCTTAAGGTTTTCCCGTATTTGAACTGCTTATTTTTATAAAAATTTAATTCTAAGTCAGAGAAGTCATCTTAGTTGCAATTGCATAGAAGTTTAGCTTTTAATGAATATAACATTGAAGGCATGTTACCTAAATCATCTCAATTTCACAGAAATTAACATTTCAATGTGTCTTGCTCTAAAATGAAAACATCTTTGAAGAAAACAATTATTCATGAAATAAAACATCTGGTAGAGTTGACTCAGAGATTCTGTGGAAAAACACACCTTTATAATCAACAGTTCTGGCAAGCAGTTTTGATGAAAACACTTGACTAAAATGAAGATTTTTAATATTTCAGAGAAACTGAGTTTTCTTTTCCCCCCAGTGCTCTCTCCAGGCTCCTAATACCACAAAAAGCTTGAAATTGGCAGTATTGGATTTTCTTCTTTAATGGCATGGAACAGACACACTCTCGGGAAATAAAATAGATACATTTCTCCATAAAATACTAACCTCAAGAGTTTTTATTTTTTAGTGAGCAAAGTTTGTTTCTTTTATTTATATGAAAATGTCCTTTTCAAAATCAATCCACTCCCCTCAAAAAGGAAAAATTTTACTGGTGTGCTCAGCTCCACTGCCAGCCCTGCCACTAGTCTTGGGAAAGATTTTACAGCTCCTTAAATTTTAGTTGATGGGGAAAGATCCTCTCCAACTCATCTGGCCTGAGGAATTCTTGGGAATGCCAAACATTCCGATTCAGTTTGCTATTGAAATTAACTTCAGGTTTTATGTTAAAAGTTATCTTAATCTCAGCACTACTATTAGTCTGGATGATTCTTTGTGGTAGGAGCTGTTCTCTGTATTACTGTAGAAAGTTTAGCCTCATCCTTGGCCTCAATACACTAAATGCCAGTAGTATACATCCCTTTGCCCCTTGGTGTGTGTGACAAAAATGTCTCTGGAAACTGTTAATATTCCTGGAAGGTGAGCCAAAATTGCCCCTGGTGGAGAACCACCATTTTAAAGGATTATGTTAGTGCTAACTCTAAAAACTCCTAACACACACACACACACACATACACACACACACACACACACACACACACACATGATTTGAAGCCCTGCTCCTACAGTTACTAACAATGTGACCTTGAGTAGGTTAATTAATTTCTTTGAGCCTCACTGTCTGCATCTGTAAAATAAGGGTAATAATTATCTCCCTCATGGGGCCATTATCAGGACTAAATGAGAGGATGTACAGGAATCATTTAAGAAAGCCTGGAACATAGTAAGCCTTCAACCAGCAGTGGACAATATTTTTATTATAATCCCCATAGCCTTTGAATAAAACTTCAATTTTTCAGAGTAATGCAAGTTTTAAAGGTTTTCTCACCAATTCTCTGAGAGTTATATAATTGATACTAATTAGTGGATATTTTTTCTTTTTGATCCCAGCTAAAATAATTACATAGATAATTAATTTCTCCAACTTAATTTCAAGAAAGGACATGTACAATAAGCCTCCCTAGGAGTGATATATTGCCAACCATTTTGGGGATAGAATCCAGAACACATTCAAAGGAAAGCATTTTGTGAATTGTGTTATTACAGGTTTACTCAAGAAAGTCTAGTTGGGTGAATCTTTTACTTTAGTAGTAATTGATGCAAATGGTAATAGCTCAATGCCTGTGGATTTTAGAACACAGCAGTAGCTGAGACTGCATTTAAAATCTCAGCAGGCCCTGCTCTTATGCTTCCCCTAAAACCTGATGACTATGATAGGAGAGAGTATGATTAAGACCCTCGCTCAATAACAGTGCAGGCACCCCTGTGTTTGGAAGTGGCAAATAAATCCTTCAAGTTTGAGCTTAAAACAGTCAGTCACTATATATCTGATCAAAATAAATATCAAAATACCAGGTTGGGATTTTTAAAAATCATATCCTATGGTGGTGAGATGTTAAGGAAATAAATACTTAAATCATCTACCTGGTAGCATTTTACATTGCATTATAATACAGATACTTAGCCCCTGCTACCTGACATTTCATAGTAATATCTGAGGTACACCTGTGGAATTAGATTTTTATGAAGCTATTTTCAGATTCTTCAACAGATTTAGAAGATAATTCCAAAAAAGCAGAAGAATACCTACAGAACTTAAGTACATTTCTGAAAATAAAATAAAATTTCCCTTATGACTGTGATCATAAAATGAACAATTAATTTATTCATTAATTCCATGTACTTACTGAGAGCCTACTACATGGCAGGATTTCAGCAAGCCACAGACAATCCAGAGAGGAACAAACTAGGTCTGGGCCTTGCTTTCTTGGAGCTTATTATTGGCTAAGATGGCCTTAACATGTCCTTGGCCTGACTAATGTTAGGTTTCTTCCTGACTGTATAGGTCTATAGGTCCCTGACTTCCCTTTTCTTAGAGCCTTCACTTGAGAAAATTTGTAATGGCAAATTATATTTCTGCCCCTTTGAGATGAAAATCTTCCACAACCCTGGAATGCCCTTCCCAACAAGCTCAGAGCCATCACTTTGAAATATAGTCATCAAAACAAATAGGGTCCCTCTCTCCCAATTTCTGTGGGAGAGTAGGAATTTAACTTGGATAAAAGCCAATTAGCAAACACAGATGGCTTGACCACATTGACAGGTCTTCTTCCTAATATTATCCAGTACTTTTCCATGAACTCAACCCAGCATTTAAAAATCCTCCTTTCATTTTTTTTTCAGTGGAGTTGAGTTCCATCTCTGTCCCCTAAAATGTTAGTCTAGACCTCTTCTCAATAGTTGAATCGTTTTCCTTCCTATTTTTTCTTTCTATGTCATCGATTCTGATCTTTATTGTTGATAAAAACCATCTGAGTTAGCTAATCCAGTAGGTTTGGACATGAAAAAGCAATCTCTTCTTGTAAGCGCTTGGGTGACATGAGCAGAACATAGACCAGACACTGAGAAACACTGGAATCTGTGGTCCCACCATACATTGCATTAAGGAATGTACCATCTTGGGCAAGTCACAAGGACCTAGAAGCCAACCTCAAGGGTTCACAAAGGCCAAATCTTAGATATTTTGACCATCAAAACATATACAGTAATAAATTCAGAAACATTGAACCTATGGAGATTCATCGTTACATAGTGATTATAAGTAAATGAATAAAACAATTGAGGAGGAAAGACAGCTCTTGATTACAGAGGAGGCTGAGTGATGACTGGTCAATGTAGAGTGCTAGAGTTTAAAAATCATTATTTTGCAACCATCACAGCAAAGATTAGTTCATGTAAGAATCATCAGTGAATGATAAATCAATGGGTAAAATTTTTATGTAGAGCAAGATATGTGCACAGTCTTAAAGTGTCTCTCTACAGATTGCTTGGAATTGCAAGAGAAAAAAAAGTAACTACCCAATGGAGTAACTGGACGATACCTTGGCCAGGTGATCAAAGTTAACATGAACAATGAAGGGCAAATGGACCCCCACATGTGATACTCTGAGGACATAAAATTACTCGTCTAATTTTTATACAAGAATGTTAATCTTATCATCAGGAAACATTGGAAAAACTCCAAATGATTATCCTTCTTTTGGGGGGAGAGAATGCGTTCTTAAGAAATGACGATGTCATAAAAGATAAAGGTTGAGGAATTATTCCAGATTGGAGGAAGCTCAAGAAATCTGAAAACTAAATATGCTATTTGATCCTAGACTGGATCTTGTACTGGAGAAAAAAATTCTAGTTAGACCTTTATTCTGTTTATTCAAAAAAGTACAATGCAGTTGGTTGATACTTAAAGTTAAAGTACAATACTTAAAGTTAAAAACTATATAATACTTATGTAAAAGAATATCCTAATACTTAAGAAATACATATTGAAACATTGAGAGGTAAAGATTCATGTATGTAACTTATCCTCAAGTGGTTGAGAAAAAGTGTAGATAGAGATTAACAATAAAGGTAAAACAAATGGGGCAAAATATTAACAATGAGTGAATCTGCATAAAACACATGCAAGTGTTCTTTGTACTTGTAGCATTCATACATGTTCAAAATCATTTCCAAACAAAAAGCTTAAAATATGCCATTTTTCTAAGTGCTTGTTTATTGTGATCAGAAAACCAGTAATTCCATAAAGCAAGCCATTGCATGGCCTTTACACAGCTGCAACAAAATATTATGCCCTTAGCCTTACAGAGGATTGGTTAAGGAGATTATTTTTAAATATTTTTTATTCTGTTGTTTAACACACATTTTTTTTTCTGAATTTCCCAATAGAACAAGGGAAAAGTTTAGTTAGTTTTACTAAGAAAAACCTAGCAAAGTGGTTAGACTTCCTTTACTTCAACAAGAAGAGCCATGTAACCTTTTCGTATTTTTGCCTTGACCAGAGCCCGCTTGTTACAGTGCAATGACTATGTAGCCTAGGTAGGCTGGCTGAAGAGACAGTACCTTTCCTCAAAGTCCCACCACTGTCCTTACTATTTTCTTTTCATGTTAAGGTCTATATTAATGGGCTTATACATTTTGGGTAATATTTTGAGAGTGGAATGGCAAACTGCATTCAGAGTTGAAAATAGTTTCATTATAAATAAATGTATAAATAGAAATACTATACTGAAATAAAAAATGCACTGGAAAAAAATGCTTACACTTTGGAAGTCAGAGGCAACTCAGATTTTACTCAAATGCCAAAATCTGGGGAGCTTTTGGGAGTAATATTTCAAATAGCCGTGCCCTTTCCCGTGATCCCCACAATGGTCATTCTCTGTCATTTTATCCTGCTTTATTTATTTGCTTGAAATTTATCACCCATTTTCTATATTTATGTGTGTGTATTGTCTGCCTTCTTGTAAAACATAAATTCTAAGTTCATAAATTCAGCAAGAACTTTCCACATCTTTTGTTAACTGCTAGAACAATGTTTAGCAAATGAATGAATGGCAGAGAGAGAAAGAGAGTTGCATGTTTCCATAAATACATTCTCTGGTTTTTTACTTAACAGCTAAGGTAGTTTGTTGTCATACTGTAGTTTTCACCTCTGTATCAAAATACAAACATTCAATATGCATATACACATCATATATATGTTTGTGTGTTAGTGTATATATGTCTATGTGTATTTCAGTTTATGCTGATTTACACGGCAGATATGTATGCCTCATCCTCATCAGCAGCAAAGGAATGGAGATCAGTGGACTGTGTGTGTGCTTGTGTGTTATAATTATACTTATTTTATAGAAAATCTCCCCAGACCTTAAGGAAGGAGAAAATATTTGATTCTCATGATTTCTTTAAAATGCATTTAAAAATTTTTTTGTGGGTGGTGAAACAGGAAACTGGAGGGGATGCTAAAAAAAATAGGAAGAAGAGAAGTGGGAAAACAGAGGCCTCCAAGCTGTAACAGTAGACGGAGAGTGAGGCTGTTGTCTGGGCTGGGCTGGGTGGAAGCACCTAAAGAAGGACGGTGTGCGAGCAGCCCAAGGCCCTGTCGGCTAGCAGTCCTCACCAGCCGATGACCCAGTCCACCGACTGCCCAAAGCACGTGGAACTCAGGGAACAAGGGAAAGAGAGAGGGACAAAGAGGAAGCGAGGTTTGCAGTGTGAAGGGATTATGTGTCATGCTGAGGACTTTGGATTTTATCCTTTAGGGAGTCATAAAATGTTTAAGCAAAGGAAATGACACAATCACATTGTCAATTTTAAAGTTACCTGGTGGTGATGGATGTGTTAATTAGCTTGATTGTGCTAATTACTTCACTAGGTGTATGTATATCAAGATATCAGGTTATATACCTTCAATATGCACAGTTCTTCTTTTTCACTTCCCGCAATATAGGGGGGGAGAAAATTTATCTGGTGGCAGCATTGAGAGCAGTTTGGAGAAAAGGAAGACCAAGGCAGGGAAATTAGAGCTTCTGATGAGAACCTGAGGGACGGCAGTGGTAGACCTTTTCTGTACATGTGATTGACTCTTCTGAATAATAATAATAAAAAATTATAGGAAAGATAAGCCATACAGAATTTACCTCCAAGTAAAAAAACGCATATGTTTTTTAAAAATTAATAATATTTCCCATCTCTGTAAGTGTTGAGCTTATTTAGAAATCTCTTTCTGTTTCTGTCCACACATCATTAAAATGGCTGACTCTATTTTGTAACATACAGGATATTCGTCTCTTCTACCCAGCTACCTGGTAAATTTGTTTCCAGACCTTTTGTCATTTCAACTGATGGCCTGATAAAATGATGAACTATCAGGCTGTGGCTGTGATTTTCTTCTGAAGAGTTCATCCATTGTTTATTTGCTCTGAAGTAGTGCACAGAGAGCCGTAATACTTCACTGTCCTGTTTATGGTGACAACCACATTCATTACCAGCAGCCTCTTAATCCTACAAAGTTTCCTTCAGCTCCAGGCTCAGCAAGCTCATTAGACACCTATCTTCTGGAAGTCTGACTTCTGTAGTAAGGAGCCACATTAAGTGAGAGCACAGATGCATAGCAGTTGAATATGTGACTATATTTAAAACAAAATTCACTAGTAAGAGCTTTGAAGAGCAAAGAGAACTGGCCCACACTGCCCAGCATCTTACTGGCTAGTGGTGAGGTAGAAACCCATCAGGGAACCTCAGCATGATGTGAGAACATGAGGGAGACTTTCCAAAATGAAGGGCAAGCAAATTCCAAAGGCAGCTCTGGACATCTGGCAAGGCAGGACGTGACAGTGATCTTAGGACACCGACTCTTGTCTGTATTTGAAGCTATGAATGCTTTCTCTCTGAAAACTAAAATAAAAAGTCAGTTCAACTAAGCTATCAAGTCTTAACTGGAGCAAATGGGGAGCAAGGAGATGGCAAATAACATTCAAATAACCCTTTCAAGACTTTTATCGCCTATCATGAATATTAATGCCTCTTTTTTCCTACCAGTCCTTTCTATCTAAGGTTAACATTCACATTTCATTTACCAAACCTATGCCCTACATGTGTCTTAGTACAGGGAAAATGGAAGTTATGTGGCCAGGATCCTCACCTGATACCCAGTGTGTACATGCAATGGGGTAACACTTAGCCCACTGCGCAGGTGCATGGTTGATGCCCATTGGCAATAGCCCATTATTGCCAGTATTGATGTAAGAAAGTTTTGCCCAGTGCTAAGGGCAGAGGGATGCAGGAGAAGAGATCCTAAAGAAGACAACAAGAGAGCCAGAGAGAGGAGAGCAGAGCCTGGGGCCGAGGCTGAGCTGGGGGCAGAGATGGAGGTGGACAGGATTCTAGTGCTTAACCTACTGCCCGGAGAATAAGGCTTGGTATGAGCCTCTTTTTATGTGCATTGTTCTGTCATCATTATTTGGTCTCGCCAAATCTATAGTGAAATTATCTAGGTCTGAAACCCTCAGGTGACACACTTAAGTTATTAACTTATTTGTGTTTATATACCTAACTTACTAATGTTTCTTGTCTTTTTAAGCTACTAACCTATACATTAATTGTGCTTAGCATATATTATGAGCATCTTCTATCCCTGTTGCTTTTCTTATCCTTGACAAATCGAAAACTCTAGAGGCAGAGATATCTCAAATAAGAGGGTTTCCTGAACCTTTACAGATGCTAGACAGAAAAAGGACTGAGTCCTGGGACAGAAAGCTCTGCTTCTTCAGCAGCAAAGCCAGTTCACAGAAACAACTTGTCTGTCAGACTCAAGAAACAGACAGGGCACATTGATGAGAGGTCCCAAGGACAGACAGTTCTTTAAATTCACATTGGTTGGGTAAAGGTGTGTCAAGGAGAAACAGGGGAAGTCTGGGGATAGGTGGTTAGTCCAGAGAGAAGTCTTGTGGATTGGTTGTTGAGATGGTCAGATACTGATCATGTGCAAGGGGAATATAGTGGTTCTGGGGCACTATCGACATGATGGTTGAAATGAATTCATCCAGGAACATGGAGTTTCTGGTTAGCTCTGTCCTGTAGCTGTTGATTGATTATCTACCCTTGTCTCTCTCATTCTCTGGACCTTATGTCACTTTATTTATGACATTTTAGATTTTTTCATCATCCTCTGTGTCAGAATTGAAATTCTTAAATAATGCATAAAATGTGCATTGCGGTAGTTATTTCAAAATGAAGTTTCTGATCATGTTATTATAATTATTAACTGAGTATCATCAGCTATGACTAACACATTTAAGCAATTTAGATAATAAACCAAAAAAGGGAGAATTGTAGGCTCCAAAAAAAACCCTCTTAACAAGATTTAAGATTTTTGCTTTTATATAATTCCTCTTACCTAACATGAAGGTGGCCTTTTTTTTTTCAATGTATTTCTTTAGTCTTCTTGTATTTGTAACTAGCTTAGCTTGAGTGACAGTAAATATTCAAAATAACAGTGATTTAAATAAAATAACAGTTTATTTCTCTGTCATGTATGTGAAAGAAGTTTTCCAACTGGCAGGAATTGGGTCGGGGAGGGCAACCCCCCTTTCTGGAAAGTTAAACACAAGATGTTTATTTATAAGGCATCAGTTGGAACTTAGTCACATGACCATGCCTAACTCAAGGGATCTGGTAAATGCTGTCTTTTTTCCCAATTGGCCGTGAGTCTAGTTAAAAATTAGGGTTTAGGCAAAAAAGAGATAACGTATTGGAAGAGGAATATCAGGCTCTGTCACAAAAGTCCCTGGACAAAAACAGTTTCCACTAAAGTGTAAAAATGTGATTGACCTGAAAACAGGACAAATGTCCTGCCACCTTGTGGGAACCCTATCATTATCTCTCCAATCTAAAACTCAGTGTAAGCCCAAATCCATATCATTGCAACTCCTCCTAAAAAGTGCATAATTATGATCATGTTAGCATATGATTAAATATTTTTCTCTAAGACTTTAGATTCAGAACAACCAATAATTATCTTGTGCAGCATACTTAGCAAATGTACCTCATTACCATAATAATATCAAGATCATATCATTAAACCAAATATAAACCTTTGGAAACAATTAAAAATGAACCCAACACTCCCTAAACAGGTGCATGCTTCTCTTTTGTAAGTCAAAGAACTCCTATCCTTTCCTATTGCTGGGGTTGTTTTCCCCCTGAAATTTACAATTGCAGAGAATCAAACTGCTCATCTGTCTTTAAACATGGGCAGAGTAATTTGTTGAAAGCGAGAGTTTTATGCATTTCTCTTCTAATCATTGGTTCTAGTCATTTGAAGTGGTTCATCTCTAGACTTCCTTTCATCTTCTTTAGTAAGAAATGGCCTCCATAGACCTTGTAATTGGTTTCCACATTTAATTTTCATTCACTGATGTTTCCCTACAAATAAAATTGCTGGCATTTTCCAATTCTCAATTGGGAATATCAGTTAATGATATCTACCCACCTGTTTTGGAAGAAAAGATCTAAGATGGCTATACAGGCAGGAGGGTCATAAGGCTATCTTCATTGTATCCTATAATCCCTGAAGTCTGTGTGTGGGATCTCATATTCATTAAAACAATTTCTCATTGCAAGACATCATATACTGAAGTTTTATTTGATATACATTAGCAGAATTTTATTGCTTTCTTAAGTAATCATATACATCTCTTGTTTGTCATATTCTTGAGTATTTTGTATTAGTTGTCTTTGAGATCTTTTCCCATTGTATTTTATAGCTCATTATTCTTGGAAAATAAGACAACTATTGACTTTTATATGTAATTTTTGTAGCTAGCTACATATATACTTTCTTACTGTTTGAAGTAGTTTTTTACTTGATTCTCTTGGTTTTCCAAATATGTAATGGTATGATCTTCAAATATTTATGTCTCATATTTTTTTCTCTTACCTATTTATTTTTTAGGAATTTACTGCTAATCACCATGGGGAAAGATAGTTTCCTGGTTTATAACATCTGACTTCATCTGAGATGTTAGAAGCTTTCCCTTTATTGGCTGAATAAAGCCTCACAGCTACTGACAAAGTAAGAATTATCACAATTTACTAAGAGAAAATTGCCTAAGGTCACAAAAGTAAACAAGGGAAATAGATGTTTTTTGAATCCAGGTTTTTTCTAAAATTTCATGTAATTTCTACCATTTCACAATATAACTGTAAAAGGAAAAAAATGAAAGATTCAGTAAAAAAGAATATATTCTCCAGCTGATACTGGAGATTTATACCATGGGATAATATCATAAATCAGAAAAGTACTTGTTCCAGTTATATGTTGTTGTGTGATATATAACCCCAAATTCAGTTGTATAAAACCACATACATTTTATTATACTCATGGATTCTATAGGGCAGATTGGACAAGGCACAGCAAGGATGGTTTGTCTCTCTGTAGGACACCACGCAGCATGCCATGTTCTGCCAGCAACTGTTTGCTATAGCTCATATTCCAGGTTTGGCTGCAGAGGTGGAACGATGAGGCTAAATAGTGAGATGATAGATTTTGAAGCATCTTGCCTGGCAAACCAAGGAGTTTGGATGTTACTCCGCAGGTAGCCCTTAAAGGGACATGATCAAATTTGCATCCTAGTTTATTCTGGTTGTATTTTGAAAGCTGTATTGAAGCTGGTTGAGGCAGGAGGCAAGAGAATATGTTATGAGAGATGATGAATGCTTTGACTCGGGCAATAGTAGAGAGAACTGCCATGACTTGCAGGTGGATTATATATGGAAGTTTGGAAGAGGTTTGAGTCTAGGAAGATTCAAGTTTTCAGAATCGGATTTCCCAGCAGATGGTGATGCCGTACAGGAGGCCAGAATGACGCAGAGGAGAAGCAGAATGACATGGATAATAGACTTCATTGGGAAACATTACATTTGAGTTTTCTGTGGGAAATTTCCCCCATTACCACAAGGGAACTGTCAGGTAGGTAGTTGGATTTATGAGTCTGAAACTCAGGGGATCAATCTGTGCCATAGTTTGAGGAAGCAGCGTATAGATGGAAGCTGAAGCCAAGGGAGTCCATGGGATTTTAAGGAGAGGTTTTCAGAGTGAAAAAAAAGAAGGACAGAGCACTGGGAAATACGAATATTTCCATCCCAAGCTGAGTAGGAAGGACAGAGGGATAGGAGAATCAGGAGAAAGTGGTTTCTATAAAGTAATTGAGGGAGAAATTCAAGTTTTTAGTTCACAGTTTCACCTGAACTCTATGACTGAAGCAAAGATACTTCATCTCCTCACAGTGCTAAAGATGGAGCTCCTCAAGTTATCAAGGGAGGAAATGTTCAGTGATAACCGAGGATGTAGTGGTTCATGGTTTTGCCTGCCCATTCCGTTTTCTTCCGGCAGTTCCCCAACCTGTTTGGCTCCGCGGGTGGACCAATGGCGTAGGCTGAACCAGTCATAGGAATCACCTTGCTGGCCATAGTGATTGGTTCATGGTTTGTGGGTGGGAGGAGCATGCCCTGGGAAATTTCAGTCTTGAGAGAAAATATACAAAGGCCGAAAACAGTTGAACTACATTATTTTATGGCAGTACTCAGAAGTTTGAAGATCTTTTGCAGCTAAGATTCCTAGACCTGCCCTTGTTCTTGTCCTTCCAAAGCCTTTATCATTCAACGCCTTTTTTTTTGGCTGTGAGCTACCCTATTTTTCCTAATCCCCCCACTCCTTCTGGAGTCATTTCCTATTGCTTCCAACAAGAGTTTTTATTGGCTGGTTTCAACAGCTGATATTTTTTATATGGTGTCTGTTCCAAATGTCTAGTTGTTCAATGCATTGAATATGATCCCTGTTACCACCAACAAACATTAACTGTTTCAGATGTTTTAACTTACTGAGGAACAGAGTTTGATTTAAAAGGAAGCTATAAAACACCAAAACCAAGCAACCCATAACTTATGACCCAGTTATTTTCTAGAAATATCAGTCTAAGGTGAGGCTTTGTAGGTTGGAAAATGCCTGAAATTTTCAGGGCTTTTGCCTTAGAAGGACAAATGAGGGAGCATGTTTAGGCCGTTGGCCAAGAAGCTGTTGAAATCAAGTATCAGGAAGAAAGTAAAGTCGGAAAGGGGCTCATTGATTTGGAAGTTAACGTAGAGATCTCCATGGGGCCACAGAGGTGATAGAGCCAGGCACACATATGGGATGATGTCAGCTTATGGCTTGAGAATGAAGGGCTGGAGTGCTGTTATTTAGTATGTATAGGAACCCTGAGTGATAAATTGTAGGATGTAAGAATGGAGTTAATGAAGTGGAAGCTCACAGTACTAGTATGTTGAGGAACAGCGAAGGTGAGAATTTGGGTGAATTTGCTATATGGGTGCCTGGCATCTTTTAGGATGTCATGTGGAGAAAATTTAAATGAAATAAACATACGTGGATTAAGAAATATGCATCATTACTGTTGCATTCTGTTTCACTATATCTTGATGGATTAGATTTCAAGTTGTTTAAGAATATTTCCTTGACTCCTAACTTCCATTTCGTGATAATGGATCTAAATGCCAGTTTTTCACTCACTTTAATCATTAACATTTTATTAAAACCTGTGCTATGAGAAAAACATAATGTGAATCTTAACAGACACTTTATAGATGAATATGCTTTTTTGAGACTAAAATGTAGTGTTTCTGAATTTGTAATATGCTATAACAATACTCTCTTTAAACAAGAGTGAGTGCATCATCTTGATGAATTTTCTCTTGAGAATATATTTTCCCATTTTCTGGTCTCACTTGAAATCATTTTCTGCAGTTTTATGGAATAAAAGTGTAAGTATGTATAAGTCATGGAGATGGCCATTTTGCTTTGAGGTATAGTTATGTAGAATCAATATGTAGAAGTGCTAAAACTGGGAAAGGTTTCTGATTTAAATAACACCAGTATTTATTTCATAAAATATTGTCTTAAGAAGAGGCAATTACAGTGGCTGCTGAAAGAACAGGAGTATCCATACCAATCGGGAATGTGGTAATTCAGAGAAAACTTGTAAATGCCCATAGTAAACAAAGCAGGCTGACACAATGTTCAAGATCAACCAAAGAAAACCCAAACTTGTTGGAGTCCTCACTTTACTGCTCCTTTTAATTAAAGCTATATGACGTAAAGTCCATAGCTGCCTTTTTATATTAATAAACTCTCAACAGACCATATACTTTCACGTTTCCCTTTTCAGGTTTAACAATACTTTACATTTTTTCACAAAATATATCTAGGAAGATATTTCCAAAATATTTATCAAGTATTTTTCCATTGTTCCTTAAGAATTCTTTCTCAGATTCTAATTCAAAGTTTTCTGGTACAATCAAAAGCTATGGAAGGAGTTACCTGGATTTAGTGCTTACCACAGAAACAGCTTTTTTAAAGTCCGAATAATTCAAGATGCTGATTCAATAAACTAAGCAAAAACAGTAGCTTGTCTTTTAGGCCCTAAAAAGACAGCAGACAAAGTCACTTCTCTGGATCCCTGATGGGCTGGGTGAGGAAGATGAAGACCGGAGACAGATATTTCAGGGGCAAGCACTCTGCAACTGCAGGTCTCTGTCTGAATAATGCTGTTCTCCTTCTTAGAATGGCTTTTGTTTCTCTACTTACTGGTTTCAGCACAAATGTCTTTTCTCTGTGAAGTATTCTTTCATCCATGACAGAGTTCATCCCTTTATACACATCTCTTCAGAGATATGCATATGTAATCCATTGTACTGTAATTATTTACTTAATGCCTCTGAGGCCATCTGGATAGTAAGGTTTCTCGGAAGTCCTTTATGTCTGGTTCAGTGCCAGAAAAGGTATATTCACAATAAGAGACTTATTATCATTAGAATGGTTGCTTAATTCAACACATTAAAACCATCAAGACAGCAGACTTTCTAGAAGTGGTATAAAGATGTGCACAAAATTAGGTGTTAAAGAAATTAGACATTCTTTACCCTAATGTCTCTTAGTCCACCTGTCAGAACTGTAAATTAAGGGGGAGTGCAGCTGACTCAGATGGTTGAGATTTGGACTTCTTGAAATCACAGAGAGAAGGACAGGCATAGACTGAAGATGCACAATAATGACCACCTTTTTATAAAGAAATAATCTAGGAACCATACTGACATGTTCTTGAGATCAGAGATCAACTTAGTTGTATGTACTATGGTATTTCTAATCCACATTAGTACTGTCAGCATTCCAGAAAGTGCTTTTGTGAATGGAAGATTCTCACAGACTAGTTCAAGAAATAAGAGCCGGGGAAGGAGGGAGCCTGCTGAAGCCAGGACAGAGAATGGGCTGTGTCAGCTAGGTTCCCTATCAGCTTGGACACTTCCCAGATGCGTGGCTTTGAGTGTGTTATTTAGTCTTCTCTGATTTAATATTATTATCTATAAAACAGGGAAAAGATTTGCCTCACTGTTTTGTTTTGGTAGTGAAATGAGACTGGTGTCTAATTTATCTGCCCTGAACATTGTAGGTATTAATAAAGTTGAATCTCCGTGCTTCTAAATCTTCTAAAATGTAGCCAATATTTATCCCATAGTTGAGGAGTTCTCACATTTTAATGTGTACAAGAATAAGCTTGAATTCTTATTAAAATGCATATTCTTGAGTACCACCATCAGTCGATCTGTAAGACCCAGCCATGGGACTTTCTGATGAGTATGCTGGTCATTCGGCTGTAGGTGCATCTCTGACTGCAGAAAATATTCCTCAAACACTCTTTAGGTAGCCTGGTAGATGTGTGGTATGTGTGCGATGTGTTTATGACTTTATGTGGTTTATAGTTCTGTGACATTACTCTAAGTCTACAGCAAAAATGAAAAGTATGGGTTTAATTGAGTTTATGACAAAAATTTTCAAGATTCTAAAGTACGCTATGTTTTTACTGTGAGAAATGTCCCTCAGCTTTCATATTGTCCAAACACAGCAACCCCAGCCTACCTGTCACCCTGGCTTGTTTTCAGCAAGAATCCTGTGAAGTCAGTTTAGCAAACATTTCCCCAACCCTTGGTGTCTCTTCTTGGTAATTTTCCATCCACTGACCCCTCACTTTGTTCCTGGCTACAAAGCCCACTTTTCTTGTATTTGGAATTGAGCCTAGTTATACACTGAGGTACCTGTACTCCTAATCTTTTTTACTGCTTTAACTACTGTCTGGCTGTGGTCCTCTTTTACAATATATAAATGTCAAGTCTCTTTTGACACCTACAGAATGTGGCTCACCATAGCACCTACTGTGCATTTTTATGAGTAAGTAATATAGAGAAGGTGCTTTTTCCAGAGTTCTGTGTGTAGGCATTCTAAGCCCCTCAGAGCATTTTACTCTACATTCTGAAACTTGACTCCCCCACATTCTCAGAGCTTCTAAAACCTCCCTTTCTTTAAATGGCAAGACTAAAGTCTTCCTAGCACCTTTAAAAAAAAATTACCTCTCCTTATTTCTCCCATTCCTTAGCACCTGGCAATCACTTTTTTTCTGTCTCTTTTCTATGAATTTCTATGAATATATTTTTTTCATTCCACACATAAGTGATACCATGCAGCAGCATTTATCTTTCTTTCTATGGCTTATTTCACTTAGCATAATGTCTTCAAGAGCCATACATGTTGTCAAAAGTGGCAGGATTGTCATATATATATATACACACCACATCTTGTTTATCCATTTGTCTGTTGTTGGACACTTAGGATGTTTCCATATCTTGGCTATTGTGAATAATGCTTCAGTAAACATGGGGGTGCAAATATCTCTTTGATATCTTGTATGCATTTCTTGTGGATGTATATCCAGAGGTAGAATTGCTGGACAATATGGTATTTCCATTTTTAACTTTTGGAGGAACCTCGTGCTGTTTTCCTTAGTGGTTGCACCAATTTACCATCACAACTACAGTGCCCAAAAGTTCCCTTCTATCCATATTCTTGCCAATATTGGGTGTTTCTTGTCTGTTTGATGATAGCCATTCTAATGTATGAGGTGATATCTCATTGTGGTTTTGATTTTCTTTTCCTTGATGATTAGCAATGCTGAGCCATTTGTATGTCTTCCTTGGAGAAATGTCTATTCAGTTCCTCTACCAATTTTCAATCAGACTGTTTTTCTTGCTATCGAGTTGCATGAGTTCTTTATATATTTTGGATATTAGCTCCTTATCAGATATATGATTTACAAATATTTTGTCCCATTCAATAGGTTGTCTTTTAGTTTTGTTGATGGTTTCCTTTGCTGTGCAGAGCTTTTTAGTTTGATGTAATTCCACTTTTCTTTTCTTGCCTTTATTTTTGGTGTCAGTCCAAAAATTCATTATAAGACTGATGTCAAGAAACTTACTTCTATGTTTTCTTCTAGGAGTTTTATGTTTTCAGATCTTATTTATGTTCATGTGTTTAATCCATTTTGAGTTAATTTTTGTGTATGATGCAAAATAGTGGTTCAACTTCTTTTTTTGTATGTAGCTGTCCAGTTTTCTCAACATTTATTGAAAAGACTATCCTTTCTCTATTGCTTATTCTTGGCTCCTTTATCATAAATTAATTGACTGTATATGCATGAATTTATTTCTAGACTTTCTATTCTGTCCCATTGCTTTATGTTTCTGTGTTTATGCCAATATCATACTGTTTTGATTTCTATAGCTTTATAATTTGGTTTGATAGAAGTCTTCGTGGGACACTTGCCCATACCATTAAAATTTCTAAAATAATATCTGGCAGTCTTTCCTCTGAACATAATATATTCTTTATATCAAGACTCTGATTGGCAAGTGATAGAGTATCAAGTTCTATGTCAAAGAGAAATTTATTGACTCACATAATTGAAAAATACCTGGCTAAGTTTAGCTTCTGATAGCTTATCCAGGAGTTCAAAAATGACGATTAGCATTCAATTTCTCTTTATCTTTTGGCTGTGTTTATATTGTGTTATTTACATATCCTGGCTCTGCATGATGGCTTTTGGAAGCTCTAGGTTCACATCATCTTAGCAAATAGCACTTTTGCTGGAGAAAAGAGAATATCTGTTTCTGGTAACTCCCACAAAAGTCCAGGTGCTTACCATGATTGGACTATTTTGAGTTACTTTCTTATCACTGTAAAGGAAAACAATCTTTTAATTGACCTGGCTTAGGATATATGTTCCACAAAATTCTTTTGGGTCTCTGGAACTTTTTTAAAACATAGGTTAGTACCTATTCTTATTTAATATTGCATCTGTGCTTTCAGACCTTTGTAACTTTATCACAGAATTTTTTTATCAATGTGTCATTGATATACAATCTTATATTAGTTTCAAATATGCAGCATAGTGGTTCAACAGTTACTTGTATTATTAAATCCTCACCTCCACTAGTGTGGTTATTATCTGTCAACATAGAAGGATGTTACAGAATCATTGACTACGTTCTCCATGCTGTACTACTAACCCTGTGACCAACTTTCCTTATTTTCCGTGTTTGGGAATTCCTTCCCCACCTCTCCTTCTGGTGATTTTCTATACATCCTTTTGGATCCAGGCCAAATGTCATGTCAAATGTCACAGTCTGCTTAAATGTCACCTTATCAAGGGGCTTTTACTGACCACCCTGTTCTGTCTATATTCTCATTTCTTTACTCAAAATTTTTATTCTGCACTTGCCACTTGACAGATTATATATTTTCTATTTCTCCCTATTAGAATGTGAACTCAGAAGCACAGGAATTTTTTGCTCTGTTGCTCACTGTTATATCATTAGTGCTACGAATAGTACCTAGTGTCTAATAAGTGCTCAATAAATATCTGATGAATGAGCAAATAACACTTTTCCTACCTCCTTACTGCAGTCTTGGCAACTCCTTCCTCATGTCTGGTCAGTACTTTGCATACATTTATATTCTAGTCCTAGCACATTGTGCTCTGTCTCCAGGGATATGTGTCCCTGGCCGGACAAATCAAACATTTGCTTAGTTGTATCAATACCTCTCTCTACTCTTGGAGCTCTAAGTCTTTGTAAATTATGCTCCCACTATGTATTAGGGCATCTGTTTTATTTTCAAGATCAATTTTCTTAATTGGCATCATTAGTCTGACTGTCAGCTTCAGGGAATGTTGACACTTCTCAATTACTCTTTGTTAATTTATTCATGTTCAGATGGTATTTATTGAAGCTGTGCTCAGATATTGGGAAAGTTCAGGTGCTTAGAGTATAAGAAATAAGGAAGTATTTTTATCTAAGATATATATAACTCAATACTTAAGTGTATTTTATGTTTTATTCTAACCTCACTTCAAAAATCAACCACCATAACAAGGCAATTATTAGCTTAATTTTCTGCAATTATTGCTCTTCCATCACCAACTTTGCTGTATATTTAGCAAATAAATGAACAATCAAAACCCCCAAAAGGCAAAAACAAAAAAAATGGCCCCAAAAGGGTAGGAGACCTACATTAGCTTCATGGTATAAAGTAAGTCATTTCATTTGTCTGAACTTTCAGGCAATTTCCCCCTCCATCCTCACAGCCCCTTCTGCTTTCTCTTCTTTACCCCATTCAGCCCCTATGCCCATTTCTAGTTCCTTTCCCTCTCCTGTCTGATTTTTGCACTCTCCAGAGTTAACTCATCTGTGTTGTCAAACACTCACCATATCTTCCAGCCTGAACACTAGTTTTCAGAGGACACCCTTTCCTGAAGAAAGTAGAGACTAGAGAAGAGAGGTTGCCTTACTTCCTAATTCTATTTCTAACCCCTTACTCTTCCATCCATTTAAAAATGCCTCCTCCCTTGAGCTTTATGGCATTTGGCACTTGAAGTCTCTGACTTGCTTCCATGTGCTCACTAGATACCATCTGTCAACCTGTCAGCATCTTTTGATTTGTGAGAGGAGCACACAGTTCAGAAAACTTTTCATCTTCAAGTTTCATGCTGCCACCCTCCCTGGTGAGCTCACCATCCATGTGGAATTCTTCCTTAATGTGTTGGTCTTTATTACATCATCCATTCATTATTACACATTCATTCAAAACACATATGTACTGACAAGCCCTGGGGGTACTGCAATATGCAGGAGAGACAAGATCTCTAACCTCAAAGAGCTTACATTCTAGTGGAGAAGAGAGACAATTACCAAGCAATCATACAGATAAGTGTTATATTGCCATTTTGATAAACATATGAAGTCTGCGGTGACACAGAAACTGGTAATATGCAGATATGACCTGGTCAGGCAGGTGAGGAAAAACTTTTCTGGAAAGTTACACTAGAATGGAGATGTGCAGGATGGATAGAAGTAAATGCTGGGAAGAGCGGAGGGAAGAGTATTCCAGGTAGAGGCACTAATGTGAGAAAATATTGAGTGTCTGTGCGCATGTGTGTATGTGTGTTGAAAGAGAGCATGGTGAGTACACAGAACTAAAAGAACGCTAAGGTAGCTTCTTATTTCTGGACTTTGCCTCCTCAGATGGGTTCTCCCTGTAGAGTTATTAAATGATTTCCAGGACCTCTTGGGTTATATAGCATTTCTTTCCACATCTAGTTAGTAAGAGTCAATTCTTAGTGGTTTTCTGGGGCAAGGTGTCTCTTCTTTCGCAGAAGTCCCAGCACTCTCCTTGTGTCCACTGATTAAGTGGGATTATGTACCAAAAAGGGAGAATGGACTAATTGGCTAAATCAAGGTATGTGGGTCATCTCACTTCAATAAGACCTAATTTCCTCAATGGGAAACATTAGCAGGAATGGAAGAGACAGCTGCTGAGAGGCCACTAACAAATGACACTTTTCAGAGAACACTTGATCATTGGTGGCCAGTTCTCCATGGTGTACTTCATTTAAAAGAGTTGATCTAAAAGTTGGTTGCATTAAGAAGATCGTCAAACAAGATGACTGAAAAACCAGAACTCTTATCTGGGGACAAAGACTTGAAGAAAATTAGTCTGTTATTTGAAAAGACCAGTATTAGTAGTGGACATGGTATCAAGCCTCCAGTGTTTGAGGGGTTGTTATGCACAGGAGGAAATCTCTGCTTGTGTGGCCATAAAAGACACAATGTTACAACAAATGTCAACAGATAGTCATCAAGGAAGCAAATTTTGACTCAATATAATTAAGAATTTTCTCATAATCCAAGCTGTCAACAGTGGAATAGGAAATCCGGAAATCATGAGGTCTATACAAATGGATGTGTTTATGTATTAATGCCAGACAATTATATCCTACTTTTGATCTCTTTATCCCCTGCAGCTCTCATCTCACCTTCTAAACTTTGACCATTTTTGCTTGCTGTATTCTTTCAGACCTTGTCTTTGAGAATGTAGCCCCTTGAAAACTTATAAATATGGTAAGTAAAATTCGTTGCCCACTTCAGGAAAGACACATGGCATAAAGCCCATGGATAAATTACAAATGATGGATTCTTACCAGCCTAGAATACATATTAATTATTTTCAATAGAAGGCCTCCACTCTGCCATGATTTTATGATAGTCTATTCTTTATTTTATTTATATATATTATTAATGTAAAAATGATAGTGTCCTTGCTTCACTGAAAACATTTCTAAAAGGAGTTTGCATGTGCTTGTTGAAAAGCTTTTGAAATGAATCAAAAAGCATCTTGCCTTAGGGCTAATATTGGCTTTAAGTCAGAGCCATTCATTCTGTTACGTCTAACAGCTGATTAGCTCACAAGTATTTGTTGAACTTCTGCTATAGTCAAGGGACTTTAGAAGATTCCATCATAAGTAAAAAGACTTAGGAAATATACATTTTAGTTGTTGAGAAAAGACAAGGAGAAATTTGAAAAATGCATGTATTTAGCCTCATTTAAAATATCTTTTGCTCTTTTTCTGAATAAACGTAGAAAGATACTACATGGCTTTTATCAATGTTTGGAAATATTATGAAGGCCAGCACAGTCTAAATTATTTGTGTTGGTGTTCGGCGTCTGCTGCTGCATAACTGTTTGTCTTTATTAAAGTAATTAGAGGGCAACACGTATCTAAGTTAGAGATTAGTTTACTCAAAAATTTATTCTGGAATATTTTGGAAACATACATGTAGCTCAATGCCTGGAAGATAACAGCAACAAGTCTGTGGTCCCGGCTACTTTTAAACTGTCCATTCTGCCGGCATTTGTCAACTAGAAGAGGTAGGTATTTTACTTTGACCTCTGACAAATTTAGAAAAGAGACAAAAAGAACAAAAAAGCTGAACTTTTTAAGTGTCTGTGCTATTATTAAGCCAATATCAAATTTTCTTATATGTTTGAAAGGAAAAAAGATCTTTAAGATAACATGTGTTTAACCAAACTGTTATACCTTATTCTAGAATAAAACAAATTCAAAAGCACTGGCATGGATTAATTATGTCCTCTTTCAAAGATTTATTATTGACAAGTCTTCCATATGTGGTTCACTTTGTCTTATACATGTCTCCTGAACTGTTAATTTCAGATCTGGCATAAAAAAATAC